>NW_006800345.1:207581-300564 GCF_000485575.1 Poecilia formosa
ATAAAAATATCTAAAAATATATATTTTCAAACAAAAATGCATTTTTATCTAAAATAACGAAAAATGTATATTTTTTATTTGTCTAAATTTGATGGAATATATGAATATGTTTTTATATTGTCTAAAATGCGTATTTTTAGACAAAATATCTATATATATAAAAAATACATTTCATAAAAAATGCATACATTTTGACAAAAATCCATCAATAAGAAAAAAAAAATTTTTAGACAAAAATGCATTTAAAAGAAACACAAAAATCCAAACATATTTCTACTTTTGTTTTTAGTTATGTCAGTTTTGGTCCTCCGTATTCCAGACACATCTGAAGCAGCAAAGCCTGTTTAATCTGCTGGGTTTTGTGTATCAGCACCAACTGAAAAATACAGAAACACTGAATGAACCAGGCTTTTAGCCTGAATGGCTAACAGAAAGACACTGCATACCAACTTTATTGACAAATGTTAATAATGGTGTCTCTGTGTTTGAGTCCAGAAGACAACATGGATGAATGTAGCCTACATTTTTCTGAATGGTGCCTTTGCCAAGCTCCCCACACTTCCTATCAATTTTCTACGTCTGAAGCCAAGCCACTGTCACTCGATGGGTATTGTGAATTTCAGAATCATAATAGCTCTTGTCAGCACAAAACCAGCATCGGCTGATTGTCAGAATCAAGCAAAGTAAAAGCAGTTGTAATTATACCTTTTCTTTTTAAACGATAGCATTTTAGACTTCACCCACAAATACTTTAGGCATCAGAGCCTGAAGCATCTGGAAAGATTTAACCCACATGAGTGTTTGTGTACTAGTTATTTTTACTTTATGGTGAGTGTTTGGAGCTGTTCTTGCCAAAGCAGAGATAGAGTTGCAATCAGAAGTTTAGATCTTTGTGGTTACAGATATCTTCCTAATTTGGGTCTTTAATGTTTTATTGGAGTAACTCTGTTTCTGAGAGGAAAACAGCACATAACTGATCATTAAATAAAACAAGAAAAGGGTCCAAAACGTTGGATATACTTGTTTATTTTCTCTGATCCTTTTTGAAATATCTGATAGTATTTGATAATATTTCATCTGAGGAAACAAAGTTTTCTGCTTTTGCTCCAATTTCTAACTATTTATGACTAAAGATAAACAGAACCAGAGTTCAGTCAGAATCAGAATCTCCCGTCTGGTAGTGGATCATGTTAGTCTTTTCTAGAATCATACATGATGAGCTCGACACCTTTCCTCTGTTTCTGTAACTAACAGGAAGGAGAAGCTTTACACAAAGTTGTTTGAGTTTGCTGTTAGGGCTGCTTTTCAAATGCAGGGTCATGGTTCATCCGTCTCTACAAAGGTGTCTGGAAATTAAGGTATTGTTGGGTTTTATTGCAGCAATAAACCAGAAAAGGAAACTACTCTTCAGGATGTCACATGTTGAGGTCTGAGGTTCTGTTGAGGTTTGACTAATTTGGCCATAGAAAAATGTCTTTTGCTTCAAAATCAACACCTTTAAGCTCAACCACAATCTGTGCCAGCCCACATGGACAAACCAAATGGCTTCTAGAGAAAGACTTTACGGTCAGATGAGAGAAATATTGACCCACCGTGATGAGAAATTTGCTCTTAAACCCCAAAACACCATCCAATTGGCAAGCAAGGTGGAATAACTCTGGTTTGTTTGTTTAGAAAGTCTGGCTCGTTTGGGGAGGCGTGAATACATAATCGAACTCTGATGCGAACCAAAAAAGTGAACTCTAGTCCAACTGAAGCCTAGGTCTTGGTCTGGTTGAAGTGAACTCTGGTGCAGTTCAAATGCATATGTGAACACGCCGATAGACCAAAGGTCAAATCAAAATGCCAACTAAAGTGCAGGGCATTATGGGTAACCAAAACAAACATGCAAATCTAGTGCTAGGTAAATGGTTTGTTATCTTTCCCCAAAAACAACAGAGAAATCCCACAACCACTGAAATCAGATGTGTCTCCATTTTTGTTTCCATTTTGTGAAGAAGGAAGTTGCGCTCAGCGTCTTCTTCAGAGGTCTTTTTTGTCGTTTCCTTCAATAACGTTGAAGGAAATGACAGGTGAAGTGTCTTCAAAAGGTTTGGTTCGTTTGATACAGTGAAGTGTGAAAGCGAACTGCAACAACTGAAAATGTAACAAATGTTGCAATTTTTGTCCCCAATCGAACCAAAAGTTCCTGACTGTCAAATGTGAAAATACCCTGAGAATCAACCATGTCTTCATCAGGTTCCTAAAGTAGTTTAAAAGCAGAGCTAACACTGGAACAATAAGATGAGTAACACACAATAAAAGGGTGTTTTGTTTCTTAATATATGTACAGATCAATCAAGGGTTGTTCATCAGGGAACAAAAAGTAGTTGCTGTGATCTTTTTAATTTCCTTATGATGCAGGTTCTGACACATACAATGACAAATACCTTTGCTCAACCTTCTGGCATCGACACGGAGTTGATCATTTGCCAAGAAACACATTGCCCTACTGTTCTGTTTCACCTTCAGCAAATATGTACAATAAAACAAACACTGTAAAACTGTGTGTGTAGCTGATCGGCTCCAGGTACAGATAAGGACTCCAGATAAAGATGTTGTATTTAATCGCTCTTTACCTCAGCTTGAGGTGTGTTTAGGAGCCGGTCTCTCATGATTCAGCTCTGTTTGTTTGCACAGCCACCCAGAGCCTCAGCAGGTCCTCAGATTCAATCAGACGGGATGTGGTTTCATTTCCAGTTTCACTCCAACTGTTTGGGCTACGGTCTCGAGGGCTGGGGGTTGAAGACAGATAAGTGGTAGAGATACGAATGTGTGGCCATGTTTGACTATCTGTCACCACTTGAGCCCATTTCTCCATGTAAAGCTATTCAGGAGAGAGGATGGATATTCAGTTCTGTACATGTTGCTCAGTGTAACTGGGTCACTTTTGTTCATGTTCTGACCCATTGATCTTAGAGCGGAGCAGTAATCTGCTTAAAGCGAGTCTCAGACACTTGGATTATTAGCGGCAGACAGTGTGCTATTCGGCATGTGATGTTATGCAGTTTTCATCAGGAAAAGTAGCACATGAGATCTCACAGGGGGTCCTACGCTTTTGGACTGTTCTGAGCTGTGGTTGGGTTCATCCATCCATCGTCTACAGCCGCTTATCCTGTTAGGGTCACACTGGAGCTGGAGCCATCTCCAATGGACAGATCGCCAGCTAGTTGGGCTCATGTGATGTTAGTACCACAACCGGATGGTCTACAAATAGAGAAATGGTTGGCAAACATGGTTTGTAGGCGGACCAGAGTTTGCTTTTTTGGTCCACATCACGGTTTGAAATGGTTTTCACCTTCACAAATGAACCGGGACTTTCCAGGCAAACGGATTAGAGTTCGAACAATCTGTGCATTTACATCAGCCCTAAAGAGGCAGATCTATTTTATGAAACCTTCAGCTGATCATGTTCACAAATTTGAAGGGATTTGTAATGTTTGCTGCTTAGATTAGCTTTGTACTTTAGCTAGTAATTGCAGCCAATATAAAACGTATATTTTTCTCTATTTCTATGGCAAGCACTCTGTTTCAACCTGAAGCTTATAACTGCTGGGTGCTACCTTTCCTTTGGAGAAGAAAATAAACATATGGCTTCTGAAATGATGACGTTGACAGTTTTACTGCCGGAAAACAACTCAGAAATAGATTTTTCTTTTACTTCCACCACTAAAAATGTTTTATCTGATGACAGAGCTAGCCTTCTTTGTAAGGTCAGCCAGTTGCAGTCGTTACCTCCAGTAGCCTCCAGCAATGTGCACTGATGTAGTTGGCAGATGAGACGTTTTGAACGAGTTAAAAGCAAATGAAAAAGATCTGCCTGATTTCCTGATTGAAGGCTTTGTTACTTCTTTTGGATATTATAGCAGAACCAGATCAAAGACAATGAGGGTTTTATTTAGCTGGGATCCACATTAATGCCTTTATGGTTTTAGTTATCAATGAGTTCAGGAAATGGACGGCTTTAGTTCCAGTCTTGTGATGAGTAATCATGAAAAGTACAGAAAAGAAAAGTACAGAGCTGTTGTTTTCTCTCTGAGCTCTGGTTAATATCAGTGATTTACTCAAAAAGAGGCAAAAGGTCAGAAGTTACTGACCCAGGGCTTGACATGAGCTGGCTTGAAAACAGACGTCCAGAAGCAGAGGCTGAAAGACTTTCTGCTCTTCGCAGAGCAGCTCTTCTTCCCCGCTCATCAGCGCTGCCAAGTCTCAATTCTGCTAAGTGCACTTTAACATCTTAGGCTCTCAACTGACTAGTTAAATTGGACGTTACTTTTGGTTCCCGCGTTCAGGCAGGATGAATTTTCTTTGGCTCAGATGACAGTAGGTCTTACACTGACAGCTCTGAGCAGGAAAACACAGAATATGTTTTGCTCAGACAGCTGGATTGTTGCACTTTTATGAGTTTTTCTTCTTCTGTTCCAGAGTAATAATTCCTACAAAAAGACTTCTTTGCAAAAAGTTCAAATCCTTCCTCTAGTTACACCGCTCGATCCAAATCATCTACTCAGAGAAAAACAGACCTTTGAAAAGATAAGCGATCTCTAAAATTGGACAGAAAGAACCTTATTTCCTTTCAGAGTAATTCACCTATATCTGCGCATGCATATCTTAGCTATATCTTCAACTGCTCATGGTTTGCTAAGAAAGCACATTCATTATGGAAACTCTTGAGTTTCATCTGAGCAACTTGCATGATAAAGATCCTTGTGGTGAATACCGAGCGCAGAGACCACTTTTTGGTTTCTTCAATGACACGTAATAGGGGCCATTGAGTGGTCCCTGGACAGGAAACCAGAGGCCGTCAGGGGTCGCCGAAAAGCGCCAGTGACCCCTCACTCCACTCATCTGTGCAGAAACCAGAGCCAATCAGCTGACAACACATCTCCTCACATTCAAAGATTTGGTTCTAATAGCTCAGGAATGATGATTGTCCTCGCGGTCAGGTTTCACAGAGGAGACGTCTGTGGACAAAGGACAAGGAGTGGGGGTGGACTGGGCTCACTGTCAAAGACCGTGTCCATATAAGACTTAGACTCTTTTTCTTGTACAGTGAATAACACCTAAGATCAATGACAACTCTTGTCACCTATCTGACAACAATCTGGACTGTGCCCACCTAACATCCACACATGTGTTACTCTAAAAATACAATTTAAAGTGTTGCACTATATATGCAGTGGAAAAAGATTATTGGGGCAACTAATTTTGAGTAGATGCTCAAAAAGGCGATTTGCTGTTTCTATTTGTACAATTTAACACTCAAGCAGATTGGCGGTTTCTGCATGAGTTGGGCCCAGAGCAACATACGCCTTCAATTTGCTGCCACAAACAACCAAACTTACACCCACTCTGTGGACAAAAAACTATTTCTTCATGATGTAACTTAAGTAAAACGTAAGGAACTAAAAGTAAGATAGCTAGCTAGAGAAATACTTTGATAAATAGCTGAAAAAACAGCTAGCTTATTAGATAAATAGCTGGATAAGTAACTAGATCGAGAGGTAGCTAATTATATGAACAGCTAGTTAGATAAATAGCTAGCAAAGTACCTAGCTAAATAGTGTGATAAATAGCTAGCTAGCCTGAAAAATAATTTGACAGATAGCTAGAACAGAAGCTAGCCAGCAAGAATAGAAGCTAACTAGCTTCTATTCAACACTAATATGCTCCTCTGGCTCAGACTATGGAATATTACATAGTATTATAAGATATTACATCATGTGTATATATATATATACACACACACACACATATATATATATAAAAAAAAAAAAAAAATTCCCCTCTCACCCTCCGTGGGTGGTCTCTTTCATCCTCTGAGCTCGGGTCCTCTACCAGAGGTCTGGAAGCTTGAGGGTCTGCGCAGTATCTTGGCTGTGCCTAGAACTGCACATTTCTGGACTGAGATGTCTGATGTTGTTCCTGGGATCTGTTTGAGCCACTGCTCCAGTTTGGGGGTGACTGCCCCGAGGGCCCCGATGACCACAGGCACCACTGTGGTCTTCACCTTCCAGGCCTTCTCCAGTTCCTCTCTGAGGCCCTGGTATTTCTCCAGTTTCTCATGCTCCTTTTTCCTGATGTTGTGGTCACTTGGTATTGCTACATCCACCACAACGGCTTTCCTCTGTTCTTTATCCACCACCACAATGTCCGGTTGGTTCGCCATTACCATCTTGTCTGTCTGGATCTGGAAGTCCCACAGGATCTTAGCTCGGTCATTCTCCACCACCTTTGGGGGTGTCCCCCATTTTGACCTGGGGGCTTCCAGTCCATATTCTGCACAGATGTTCCTGTACACTATGCCCGCCACTTGGTTATGTCGTTCCATGTACGCTTTCCCTGCCAGCATCTTGCACCCTGCTGTTATGTGCTGGACTGTCTCAGAGGCCTCCTTGCACAACCTACACCTTGGGTCTTGTCTGGTGTGGTAGATCTGAGCCTCTATTGCTCTGGTGTATATATATATATATATATATATATATATATATATATATATATATATATATATACTTACTACAATCTTACTTAAAATTTTCCTTACCTTTCTTTATTTTCCTGTAAAGCACTAAATTATCAGATTGTCAATGCATTTTGCTTTGGCTTTACAAATCAAATCATAAATGGTGGATAATTTGTTCCACTTCTAGTTGATGAAGAAGTCTGGAGTCCTGTAAGCTCAGAATGCAAACCCATTCAGCGAAGTACATTTCTGTGGGTGGATGTCTGAAGGGTCTCTCATAGCAACCACTAGCAGCTGCAGATTACAGTTAATAAAATGATCAAATGAAACATGTCTCTCTTTTCAAACATTATCAAAGCCGCCACAGAGGAGAGGGTAAGAAATCTCTGCTGGAGTGACAAGTCAAACTCGGCCTGGGAACCAAAGCAACTGCAGGATTTGCTTAATGCAAGCAAGACGAGACACGGATTACTGTCAGCTGCATAAAACACCAACATCGCGGACATGCAGGACTAACTTGGATGTTGCAAACCAAACTCTGCTTTAGGTTTCCAACCGCAGCCCGAAGTGTAAAGATGTGAATATAGGTCAGCACATCTCATCTCTCAGTATCTCCGTTTGAAAAGACTGCAGATCTGTCCTCAGACATCTACCCGCAGAAATCCTGCAAGGTTTGCCAAGCCTTCCCTTGGCTTCCGTCCAGACAAAAGACACAAACCCTCCCTGCTTTTCTCCACACTACCATCCAACCAGCCTTTCTTCTTCTCCATTTTCTTCTCATCCCTTCTCCCTCTGTTGTGTAAACGCTGTAATTACAACCGCAGGGATTTTCATGTTTTTATAACCAATGATGTTTGACATGGCCCTTTAGGGATAGCGAGCTGTCTGACCTTGGTGTCAACTGTTCAAACCCCATTGGAGCAAATTAAAAACTCATTGTCATTAATATGAAATTACATTTGTTTTTATTTTTTTCTGAAGTTTTTTTTTAATAATTGGAGGGCTGCAAGTGTCTTGGGGTAAGTCTCTACCAGTTTTTGCCCATTCTGGCAAAAACTGGTAGAGAAAAACCTCAAGACCAATCAGATCAAATGCAGAGTCTCTTTCCACATTTGGAATTAGGTCAGATCTTTGACTGGGCCATCCTAGCACATGAATATGCTTCTATCGAAATTATAATATGCATTTTAGAGCCTCCAACACAAACCAGTCCTGTCCTGAAACCTTTCAATGTACCATTTGATTCAACAGACCTGAATCAAATGCTAAGCTGCTTATTTCTGCAGGGATCTGACAGTTGTTGAGTCCAGTATGTTGACCAGGCAGAGAGACGATAGAGTAGGGGATATGATGCTTCCCTGTTATGATTGATGGAAGATATGATTCGGACTTCCTGTTCTTTCTCATTCATGAAGCTTCAATTTCAACTCTTCTGAGGTTTGGGGTTGTAGTTTAGGAATTATTTAAGCTTTTCAGATGCTAATCAGCTGGACCCAGTTATAAAATAAAAGTTGTTACCACGGTTACGTATCATAACAACTTTCTGAAAGTATTAAGAGTAAAGGAAAGAGTACTTCCAGAAAGTATTTTTGCATCCAAAAATACTTGCTAGAAGTAAAGATGTGAATATAGGTCAGCACATCTCATCTCTCAGTGTCTCCATTTGAAAAGACTGCAGATCTGTCCTCAGATATCTACCCGCAGAAATCCTGCGGGTAGATGGATTTCTGCCCGCAGGAAATCCATCTACCTGCACAGGTCAATGAAACATAATAGCACAGCATCCAAATATAAGTTAGTAATACGGTTCCTCCAGGAACTCTGTAGCTAACAGCCATGTTGGTAGGCATCCATAGCTAACTGTCATGACAGTTGCTATGACAACAATAAACAAGCCACAAGGTTGGGACTAGCTCTCGCCTCATTCCTATCTTATTTATGAACAATACATTTACATTACAGCTATTATTCGATAACAGTTTTGATTGCCCAGCTCTGTGTAATTCTAAGACAAATATCAGTGATATTTACTGTGGTACTTACTGCAGAACTAGCAAAATTAGCTTAGCTAATGTAGCTTTTATGTGCTAGCTAAGATGGGCATACATGTACTACCCTGCGATTCACCAGAACCTTTTTATTTGCACAAAGAGTTCGTACATTCCTTTACGAATCCGTTTACACGCAGATTTCAGGCCGTAAAGTTGCTCCATATTGTACGCACTCTTCATGTTCAACAGGTAAATAATAACTTGAGATCAGAGGCAGTTTGTCCACATCCTCAGACATATTTTTCCTGACAGCAGCCATGCATCTTTGGTTGAGAGTTTCCACATATTTTCTTTTCGTTGGTCTCGACGCCATGGCTATGCATCGCTCTGGGTTGGCCTACTAAGATGGCGTGGATCACGTCTTACCATCTTTCTGGCCTTTTTCTTCTTCTTCTTCCTATTCCTCCTCTCTCTGTTGTGTAAACTTTGTAATAACATCCTCGGTTATTTGTGTGCGGTTGAAACCAACGGCGTTTGACATAACCATGTAAGGTACAGTAAACCGAATGACCCTGGTGTCCCCTGACAGTCGTTCAGTCCCAACTGGAGCAAATTAAAAGCTCATCTTCATTAAAGTGGAATGACATTCATTTTGGTTTTTTTCACAAGGCTTTCTTTTTCTTGTTGTTCTGGGGCTTTGGAAGCGAAACAGTCACCCTCCCATTCGTTCACCTCCTTGGCAAAGCGCTGTGACCGCTAATCCTGCTGAGGTCTGAGACCCCATCCACACACACAGCCAGGAGGGAGAAACCCCATCTTGGTGAGGGTAAACCAAAACCGCGCAGCTTTATGAAGGATGTGTGAAAATTTTGCAAATATCTGGGTTTCAGTAATGAAAGGGGAATTTGATGTATAGCATGGAAACATAAACATTCCTCTTTTGTTTTCTTCTGCCTGCCTGCTCCCTCTCTCAACTTTCTTCCCCTCACATATCAGTTGATATGTGAGGGGATTTGCATTACTAATATATTCATGAACATAATAATTGCATCAAACCACAGTTTTACTGGCCCAAGAATAAAGCAAACACTGACACTGATCCACGCTTTGCTTTGGTTAAAAATGCAGAAGAATACTTTAAGCTAAAAATTAATCAACAAATTCCCGTTTTATTGTTTTCACTCATGTGTAGTTTCCCCACAGATCTTCATCCAGGGTTTGAGTAAATATTGAGCCATGCCTAATGTGCGTTTACTCCTGAAGTACGGCCAAGTACGTATAAGTTTCATGCAAGACTGTCATGCCAAAACACTTCAATCAATAATGTCTGATCTGTTCCAGCTTTGAATGTGGCTGACAAGCAGCTCTGGAGACAAAAACACCGGAAAAACACAAAATCTGACCAAGTATTTTTGTCTAGTTTTTATTTTAATGCACTTGAAATGAAACAAAACTAACTTACAAATAGCTTTTCAATGTCACATAGGAGCTTGTTTTAAGTCAGTAATTGCTTTTTAAAAAATACTTGTTAAATTGGCAGATTATTTTTACTATGACAATGAAAAAATGTTTCTTATACATGAATTCTTGCTTTAATGTTGGTATTCTGACTTCTTGTTCTCAGAATTTTGACTTTATTTTTCTGAATTCTGACTTTGTATTTATCAGAATTTTGACCTTTTTTCTCCAAATTTCGACTTTACTCTCAGATTTTCTCTGAATTCTGACCTAAGTTTCAGAATAGAATTCTCAGACTTCTTTTTGTTTCCAAATTCTAACTTTTTTCTCAGAATTCAGTTTTTTCTAAATTCTGACTTTAATCTCAGAATTCTGATTTTAATGTCAGAATTTTGACTTTTTTTTTTTTTTCTAAATTCTGGCGTTAATCTCAGAATTGTTTTTCTCAGAATCATAATTGTCCAGAAACAGTTTATGCTCCATTATTGAATTCTAGTCTTAAAACTCAAATCTGCCAAGTAAATTTGGGACAGGCTTCCAGGCTGGATAAAGTACAGATTTACAAACCCTATAGTAGGGAAGAAACAGTAATGTGATTATTTTAATGTACGAATAACACGACAAACACCTCAGAGGTTTTGGTGTTTTATTTGGATTTTGACAACTCAGTCGTTTTTTAGTGGCCCTAATCCTCTTCCTTATAAATACAATCAAATGTCAAATTATTTTGCTGTGAAATTTCCGACTGAAGGAGAACTCAAGGACTCCATATTTCACACCCAGACCAAATTGCTGCACACTTTGTCCAAAGTGGGATTATTACGGGCTCATTATGTGGTGAATATCTCCTAACGCGTAGTAGCTTCAGTGTTACTGTAAACGAACGTACACACGTCCTCCAGCACTAACAGCAGCAGCTGGTGTTCAGCTTTCCCCCCCGACCCCCTTCACCTCCATCTGTAATTCCTGCACACTGATAGACCCCCATTACTTTAATAAGAAAATTGCAACCACATGAAATTCTCCCACAGTTCAAACACACAGGGAATGGTGACCGCACTATATGTCGCTTTGCTGTTTTTCCTCCCTCCCTCTCGAACGCTGATCAGGCACTTCAAGGTTTGCCAACCATAACACAGTTGGCAGAGTTTGCCCTCCCATCACTGCCGCGCACGCAAATGTTGTTTCTCTGCTTTCTTCTCTCCTTTTTTATCTCATCATTTGTTTATTTTGGTTTTCTTTTCTTTTCCGAATGGAAATTTTGAGGTCGATTGGCATTGCTTGTTCCAGGGCTACGATTAGCGATGGGAGCAGCGTAGAAGAAAGACAGGCAGAGATGTCATCAAGGAAACTTTGTTTTTGAAGCAGCGATGGGGGGAAAACGTCCATGTGTTCTTTATTTCATTTGGGGGGCTGATGGCAAATGGAGCGAGGCGAGAGCTGGCTAGACGGCTGTCCAACAAATAAGTACTGTACGCACACATCTATAAATAAAAACCATGAAGATGTGCTTACTATGTCAACAATTTCTATTTGCCAACCACATCCGCTGGCTGATAGAGAGCAGAACTTTCCCAGAACCGGGATGCTAGTTTGGATCCATTATATCACCTTTAGTGTGTTTTCACGCCTGATAGGCCAGCTGACTTGGACGTTGTCCACACGTAGCCGGCTATTTGATAAACTGAGTATATTTTCATCCACTCGTAATGAAAATGATTGATCATAAAAACTCTGGCCAAAGTGAAGATTTGTGAATTTTTATTTTTTTGAGTTTGATTTAGGTTGTTTTCACATCTGATAGTCGAGTAGACTTGGTTCTATTGGAACCAAAATTGCAAAATTTTCCAGCCGCAGCGGTTTGCTTTCACACTGTTCTGTAAGAAATGATCCAAACTAAATGACAAACCTGTTCCCTTCCTCGCCTGTGGTGGCGCTGCACCAAGAGCCAAAGAAGGACACGACACGAAAACCTCTAAAGAAGACAATGAGCGCAACCTCCTTCTTCACAAAATGTAAGCAAACATGTAGTAGCGTCATTTAAGCAACTGTAGGATTCCTCTTTTGTCTTTGTTAAAAGACTAAGAATCATTTCCCCTGCTAGCGCCGGACTCCTGCCTTTGCTTTGGTTATATTTACCCAGAATGTTTCCTGCTTTTGGAGCGGTCTCCAATCCACTTGGCGTTCACATGCATTCGAACCATATCAGAGTTCACTTTAACCGAACTGAGACCGAGGCTATTAGGTCTCTCCAGCCACATCTCTCCAAAAGAACCGGATGTTCTAGACAATTGAACTAAAATTGGATTAAAGTGAACTAAAGGGCTGGTGTGAACGCACCCTCAGAGGAAAAGCATGAAGTCTGCAACAAACATGTGACCCAGTGTTATTGTTTGGTCATGCTGTGGAGGAATATGACTGTTTTCAGAGAGGAGCTGACTTTCATTTTCATGTCGGTTTGTAAACTTTTTACTTGTTTCTTTATAAGCCCAACTGCTTCGATATGTTGAGTTGCAAAGAAGAGATTTATGGCACTTGGAGGTTAGCTGCTTTAGTCCAGCTATTCCTCCCATTCGATGCACAATGCCGTTCAACCTCAACATGCGTCCACATACTTACATGATTCCCACTCGACATTGTCTTACTGTGTTTTATTAAATTTATGTTCTAACTGGTATTTTAAAGTATCTCAACATAAATGAATCTCTGAAATAAGATAAAACATCAAAGTAACTTTTCAGCACAACATAGGGATTATTTCACAATCGTTACCTAGCAACGTCAGCCAAGCCAAACCCATTACCTAGCAACGACAGCCAAGCCAAGCCCGTTACCTAGCAACCCAGTTCTAATTCCTTGGCTGATTATTTCACTTATAACATGGGAAGAAATGTCGTTTTAAAAGTGGAATAGATCTGAATCTAGTAGTTCTTTTACATCAATATTAAGGAATTATTGACATGTAACGAGGCCCGATATCTTCCAGAAAAGTTACTTGTAAGTTAATTTTGACTTATTTCAAGTGTGCTAATATATTTGCACTAAAAACTAGAAGAAAATCACTTGCCAAGATTTTTGCAGTGCAAGGAAACTTCCTTCACCTTTTTCAGAAGCCAAAGTTTAAAAATTACAACATCTATGATTGAAACCTCATCAGCGAAGAGTGTTGGTATTTTTCTAGCTGAATTAGAAAAGTATGAAATGTAATTAATCTCAGCTGAAGGATGACCTAACGTTTGGCTTTTAGCTGTAGCTGCTTGTTTCTGACAATTTCAGTTGATACATATTCCCCATTTGTAAGAAACTGTCTTTATTGCTGCTAATGATATATAAAAATGATTTGAAACATGCCTCATTATGTTTCTTTTAATCTTCCTGCTTGTCAAACTCTAATCCTTCCAAGCAAATGTTTTGTTTCTAGCTGCTGGGAGGAGAGGCAGTCATGGAAACCAGCATTTTGCAGATAAACACAGGAGGTGAAGCCCTGCTCTGTTTGTTCTGCTGTAAACATGAAAGCACTTTCATGCTGGAGGAATGCTGGCGGCCCGTGTGCATATGTGCGCTTTTATGCAGGAATGTGTATAGAGCTCCACGTCTGTTTATCTTCACCCTTGAATGTTGCGGTGCTGTTGCTCAAGCTTGACGTATCAACAATATCAGAGTCTTGCGTTTCTGTAGATTTAGCCGCTATGCCGCTGTAAATGCTGTTGTGAAATGTCACTCTGGTGTTGAGCTGCAGCCAAGATCTGGAAACCCACCAAATGAAGAAATAAGGTGACTGTGGTTAGCAAAAAGCCGGCCAAGGTTTGGCTTCTCCTGTGAAATACATGGGTTTCTGGAGGTTCCCTCAGTGTATTCTGGTGACCGCATCGCTAACATTGAAGGCGTGTGGTTGTACAAAGGTTACAGATCGAAACAAAGGTCATAAATCCAAGCTGGCAAGACTGAGAATGTGGTTGAAGTGTTTTTGTTAACGTTGTACATGCCTGTAAGAGGTAAGGTCGAGAGCACATCTGAGAAAAGGACATTATTAATGGAAATGAAGGCAAAAACATGTGATAACTCCAGTGTTGTACTTCTATAAACATGGCGCCCAGGAAAAGGTACGGACAACAGATGGATGTTAATACCAGGGTTCAGCTTTAAAGCTAGTGAGATCAAAACATTTGAGCTGTTTGTGAGAAATGGCTGCATTAGGTGAAAATTAAATGAGTAGAAGTGATTAATGGAGAGGACTGGATTAGACTGGTTCAAAAATTTAAGATTTCTTTTTATTCAGTCTCTGTACAGTTACAATAGAAACAGCATGATGATTTCAAAAAGATAAAAATGTCCAAAACAGGACTTAAAGAAGACCTATTATGAAAAATATACTTTTTTCATGGTTTCATGCTTCTCATTGGGTCTCAACTGTTTTTAAAGAAAGGCCAACAGCTTAAAAAAACCCACACAGCTAAATTTTGTCACCAAGTTAATATTTTTTGGTGCCTGGAAAACAACCCATTTAAAAAATCTCCCAGTTGTTAAGCCACACTTCTCTGTTACCTAGCAACCCCAGAGAAGCCTGGCTCATTACCTAGCAACCCAAGCACGTTTAGTCAGCTGGTTTAACCGCTGTATTCGCTGTACAATGGCTGCTGGAAAAGACAAGTGTTCAGTTGTTGACTTACCATCCAGAAACCACTGGCTGGGGGCAGATTAACAGACAAAATGGTTTTATGTCTGAATCATTTTTGTTCGATTTAAATTACGCTTTTAATTTTGATTTATAATTGATTTTGTCTTACTTTATTTATATCCATATGTATATGTTGCTAGCAAAAGAAAAAGTTTTTATTTTTAATTCACAGCCCTGATTTTGCTCTCGTCATAAAAGATTGTATCCAATAATATCCCAGTTTGTAAAATAACTTTTTTGGAGATAAATACAGATACAAAATGATTTTCTTTAATTGTATTTTTTTATTTAACAGATTTAGCTAATAATTATTCCTTATATATCAATGTAGCAGCCTTTTAAAGACATACAGCAGAGGTTTCATGACAGATTATAAATTAATTTGAATTTTGATTGTTGAGTCACTCAAGTACTTGTCTTGGACTTGCAAAAAATGACTTGTGAACAACTGAACATTTTATTAATTTTATGGACTCAATAGTTCCTTAATATTGATAAAAAGTATTTGTTCCATTTGTTTTCACGCATAATATGGGAAAAATGTCTTGTTATAAATTTAACTAGTACTTTTTAAAATTAATATTAAGAAATTGTTGACTTAAAACGAGCTCGATGTCTTGCTGAAACATTACTTGTAAGTCAAGATATATGCACTGCAAATGGAACAAAAAGTACTTGTATTTTGTGTTTTTGCAACAGAGCTCCAATATCAGCAAAACACAAACATTGCTCAAATACAGAGCGCTGTGATGCGAGACGTTCCTGGAACAAACATTTCCCATTTCAACCTCGTCAGATCCGGCTATTACAAGCAATCAAATGTGACTGCAATGCTGTTTTAATCTTTATCTCCTAACTTTTATCTGGACTTTATCGTGAACTCTACAGCCACTAAATCCCAGAGCCGCCTCCCTGATGGTTCTGTGCAGCGAATGCAGGCAGATTGATGGCATCGCCGCCAAGCGTCCGCCATCAGTTCTATCTTTCGTGGAGTTTGGCAGATCTGATAGTGTTTGCTAACATTGCTATGGTAATGTTGGACATAACAATTATTATCACAACGGGAGTGATGATGAGGGAATTTCCACAGGATGAGTGTGTGTGTGTGTGTGTGTGTGTGAAGGCTGATCTAAGTGTGTATCTCTGACTGAGATGTTGGAGAAAGATATTCGCCGTGGTTTGGGATGAATCACCATGCAGGTTGGTACAGCCAGCAGTCTGTCTCTCATTGAGCCTCATGCTGCTTCATAACGCCCCGACACTTTCCATTTCCCATAGAGCCATGGAGTCTACTGGGTATGGCAGGCCATTTTCACATAAAATCAGTTGACGTTCCAGATATCTGGAATTGGTTTATGACTAGACGTCTTAGTAAGTTAACATTATGACAGCATATTAGGGCCATTGCAGATAGAAATGAAAACTTTTTAGAAACTGAAACTTCTATCAGTTTCTGCCCAAAAGAGGGCAGAAACTGAGAGAATCTAGAATCTAGAAAAAAAAAGCAAGGAAATTTCTGAGATTGAAAAGTTTAAAATTTGCAAGAAAAAACTGAAATTTTGAGATTAATCTCAAAAAGTTTTGAACAGAAAATGGGGAAATATTTGGTAAATTTTAGACGTTTAAGACTCGGAAATATCCTTGTTTATTCTAGAAAATCTCTGAGATTGATCTCCATTTCTCAGTTTTCTCAAGTATATTTTTGACTTTTAAAGCTCAGAAATGTCAGTTTTTTACTGAGTTTTTAGTGGAAATGTACTCCTCCTGTTTTTCTATCTACAATGGGCCTAAAATATGAAATATTTCTAATTACATTCCTACCAGTATTAATGATTTACCATTTAGTTATATGGAAGCTTTAATTCAAGATATCTGCTATGAATTACTGACTATCTGACACACATATTTTAGATATTAAATTTGAGATATCTCACTTTTATCTCAGTTCTAATGAAAGATAATTTGAATGTTTTTTTAGATAGAAGTTAAATAAATTTTACTGGTGTAAATTAAATTACAGATATCTTGAAACTATATATCTGATATTTAGTGATATCTAACTAAATTAGTGATATCTAATTTAGTTAGATATCACTAACTAAATTAGTGATATCTGGAATTATCTGGATAATTCAAAATTCCTTATAAGATAAACAAATAAATTATTTTTCTTTAATTAGACAGCTTTTCTATTTGAGATATCACAATATTACTCATATCTTGAATTAGTATTCTGGCTATAGTTACATAACATTTAGGAGTTTTAATAAAACAATGAAGAAAAAGATTTATAAAAATTTGCATCATCAGTTTGGGAATTGATCGACTAATCCGTAATTCTTAATTCAGACATCTAACAATGTATTTTTGACTGGTCATAATTTCGTTTTAGATATCTTAAATTGTAATTACGGAAGTGTGACCCAATCAGTTAACAGAAAATCACCAAATCAACCTGCCGTACCATCATTCCTGCATTTATTAATGACATTTCAGATTTTCCCTGCATCTTGTTCCTGTCAGGACAGGATTATTCTGTTAAGGCCAGTATACTCAGCAGGGTCTTTATAATTTTAGTACTGCTCTGTGAATCCAAACCCACACAATTTGAAATGAACCATAATGGTGAACAAATCATGTCGGTTATGCAAGCTTTGACAGGATTTGATGATAAATCAACAAGCGTGACAATTCAAGAAATTGGTTATATTTGGTTTTGGCTGCATGGGAGGGCTTTCCTGGAACACTGGGGTTTCAACCTCCATTTTTCCTCCTCCAGCTTTAATTGTTGGCAAATATCGATAGTTGGACGAATCGTGCGATTGTCTTCTTGCATTATCGAGCGAACACGAGACACGAGATCCTGTTTCTCACACGTCGCGCCAGCAGCAGAAATTTTCACCATTTGGTTGTCATGAGTGGAGAAAAAGAAAACTCGTCAGATTTTATTGTGCCTAACGATGTAAAATGGTCCCAAACGTGTTGGAGATTGAATGATTTTGAGCTTCTGACAGGAGCTTCCTCTTGCCGCTCTGAGAAGCCGTTCCAAAACAAACCCCTCGCAGATGTCGGGGCGAATCTGTCATTCTGATGAAATCAAACGCATTAACCTTTCTTCTTCTTTTCAGTTACTGAAGAGTAAACACACCACAAAGAGGGTGGGAATGTAAACAGAGACTGAACTCTGATCCTTTTACTCCCTCCTTTCATTCATAATTTCTTCCTCTTCTCCTCCTTGTGATAATTTTCTTTTATTCAGTTTGTTTCAAATACTTTAAGTGAGAGTCTGAGAACAGAACCAATACAACCACAACTTTATGTGTTCTCTGTTTTATAGCATAATCTAGTAACTATGTTAACTTCAGTTACAAAAATGTGATGTACATCAAATAGTAACTTCCTAATAACACCTTGAAATTGGGCCTCTGTCTCTTTAAAAGCTCCTGCTCTTTCTGAAACTGCACCTCCAGGAAGCCGTCACATCCTGGCTCCTCTCCTCTTTAACAACGTTTTCACCAGCATTTCATTGAGAAGCATATAATTCATTATCACCTGCAGTTTTTTTTAAAGTTTCATAAGTTTTTATTAAAAGAAACTGATTTGGAATTTTTTTTTTCTTGTGCCTGATTTTATTTTTTTGTTACTTATATGAATTATTGTCATTTTGGTCCTTAAAATACCAAAATTTCCACTTATCTAGTATTTTAGGTCTGTCTGATGATGTAATTTTTAAATATTAAATGATAATTTGATCAGTTACTCAGAACTGGACTTTTTACCAAATACTTTTTTACTCCTGAGTAATTTCTTGGTCGGCTACTTTTCACTTTTACTTGAGCAACTTTTAAAAATGCAGGAGTTGGCAGTTTACTGGAAAACCATCAGGATGTATCCTTAGGGAAGCAATTTTTCCTATCCATCAATCTTGGAAGAGTTCAAAGGTCATCCCAGAGTGCATTTAGGACAGCTGCTTGTCTTTCCAGCAGAGGATGACTCAGAAAATTCAGTCAGAAATGAGGAAAAAGCCCAACCAGCCCCAGCTAGCATGTTGGGCGCTAACTGAGGTAATGCAGACTTCAGTTCATCGCAGCTTCGTCTTGGTGTAAACATTCATGTGGGCAAACAGACAAACGTTACCTCACTGCGCAGCCCAGCAGGTGCATGCGGAGCCGCTTGGTTAAGCAGCGAATTAAAAGTCCCTCGTGTTCTCCGCTGGGTACTCAGCTTTGGCACCCTGAGCTCTGCTGCATCCTGGGAAAAATCCCCCATACGACTTACACAACGTCCAGGTCTGAAATCCACCGGCCGGGCGGAGGATGTTTAAAAGAAGCCGTTTCCACATCCCACGCAGCGAGACAAGGCGTTCATTGAGGGAGGAAAGTGTAGCTAAGCCCTCCTGATTGCTGGAAGAGGCTTTTTCCTCCGCCTGCCTGGTTTCACCTGCTTTCCTCGCTACGCCACCTCCACACTTCACTGCTTTATGTTTTCCAATATTTACAGAGCAGGAATCATTGAGGACATTTTTTAAATCAAGATAGAAGTGTCCTGGAAACATATACACATATTTTTATCATAGTTTTGTACTCAGTTACATTTACTTGAGTAACTTTTTTGAAAACATTTACTTTTAAGAGTATTTTGTTCTTTTTACTTTTACTTGAGTAATTTTATTATGAAGTATTTTTACTCTTATTTGAGTAAAAATTCTGGATTTTCTAGCCACTGAATGAAAAACAAACATGTTTTAACCTAAAATCCACCAGATTCAGACACACATCTGCAGTTTCTGTAAAAGTTTTATAACTTTTTATTGCCTGATCTTGTTATTTATTTATTTTTGTTACCTGTATGAATTATAGTCACTTTTGTCCTTAAAATACCAAACTTTCCACTTTATATTTTGGTCCATCTGATGATGTAATTTTTAAATAATAAATGATTAATAATTTGATTAGCTACTCAGTATTTATGTAGATTTTTTTTTTAGAAAAACACTTATTTACTTTTACTTGAGTAACATTTTAGATGCCTGCTTTACGCTGAAGTCGTGTTTCTCTTACTTTAGTTCAGTTTTAGTTCTCTACCTTTCTTCCTCTGCTCTATTTTCCCCCCATCATCTTTTTGGTGTTATGTTTTCTGTCTGCTGATGATGACCCCCTGGCCAGCAATCAGCCCAGCACAGGAAGGATTAGACGGACATCAACTATGATTAATGAGGAAGAAGAAGACAGAAAAAAACCAGGGCAACCAAACAAAAGCTCTACTTCCACTGGCATCACTTTGAAGAAACAATCCCCTTTTCTTAATCTCTCCACAAATGGATGCAAACACACTCCTTCTTTGCACTAAACACAAACTTTTCCACTGGCTGTTTCACTCAGACTGGAGCCTATAAATCATAGTTTGGAGAGAAAGAGGGAGCCCCGGGCTTGTGTTTGAGAAATAAAGAGGCGGCATGTGTTTGTGTGGAGCAAAGCAGAGATTTAAGGGTTACAGTAGGGCCATAAACCCCCTGTGCTGCTGGAGAACAAAGGGCAGACATTCATTAACGTCTCCGCAGCCTTCAGTCAACCACACGCACAAACTTCTTCTTACGGTGACAACCTGCCTTCTCCGTTCTGTGTGTGATCTAAAATCAGCTCCATATGGGAACGATGCTGCTGCCGCTGGACACAAACTCGGCTCCTCGCTAAACTATTCACACGCATTGAACTTTTGTTTACGTTTCAGGCACAAACTTCACTGGTTGATAGAATCCAAAGAGCCACTTTCACGCTCAGTCCAGTGAAATAAAACTAGTTTGGAGCTTCAGATGTTACGTCACCTGTTGGCGTCATTGCTTTACTTCAATTTCTAGGTTTGGAATAAAAAAAAAACATAAAACTTTGTAAAACAGCCCAGATAGATCAGTAAATTCGGTTCGACTGGAGATCAGAACGGCAACATTTATTAAATTTTCATCTGCTGCAGTTCACTATCAAACCATTTGAAAAACCAGTTCACCTCCTCGCCTGTGGGGGCGCCGCAACAAGAACCACTGAAGGAAACGGCACAAAAACCTCTGAACAAGGCTGGAACAAAAGATCTTGGCTGAGGAGGGTTGCAGGTGAGAGGAGAGACACATCATTTATCTGGGGCACACGTATCAAACTTGAGGTCCGAGGGCCAAATTTGGTCTGCTGCAACTTTTTATGTGGCCTTCTGCAACAAATCTGCAAAATTCACTCAAAGTTCAAACTAAATTTACACAAAACCTACAGATTCCCACATTTCTTTCTGATTTTTACTGCAAATTTTTCTCAAAATTGGCCAAAAACATTGGATTTAAGTGACTGCTGCCTCAGACTGCCGTAATGTCAAATTGTAGTCACTGATCAGCGATTAATAAAAAGTCACGGTTAACATCATACATTAGCACAAATGTCATAAAAATGTCTAAATTATCACCACAAAATCTGTGATTTTGATTGCCAAAAAAAAGCAAAGTGTGAAAAGACGTTAAATATAATTTAATTTTAACACTTACTGAATGCTGAAACAAACATCTGCTTATTGTTTTTTAACAGTTGAATTGGTCAGTACATTCTGGCACAAA
This sequence comes from Poecilia formosa, assembly GCF_000485575.1. Lineage (NCBI taxonomy): Eukaryota > Metazoa > Chordata > Actinopteri > Cyprinodontiformes > Poeciliidae > Poecilia > Poecilia formosa. The sequence goes on from NW_006800345.1 coordinate 228,806, forward strand.
TGGCCCTTTAAAAACATTTAGATTTTTGATACGGCTGAAAATGACAGTTTGATCCAAGGTGACAAGAATTAAGCAGAACTAGAAACACTAAGAAGGATTGGACTAGAATAAAACTGATGTACTCAAAAAAAAAAGGAGCACAGAATAATCAAACCTCAAAAATAACTCAAAACAAAACAGGTTTTGCTACAGCAGTTATAGCGAACGCTGTAATGCTCCACTTGTGAAGGAAAACCAGCCGAGTTTCTCCTTTGTACTCAAACTACAATACTAAGAAAAAAGTCCAAATGTTTGCGGCAGCAACGTGATAAAAAGTGGAAAGGTTCAAGGGGTGCGTGGATGTGTAGGTGAATGGATCTGGAGCGTCTTGTGCGCCCCTCCAGCGGGTCCGGCCAAGGAGGCAGGATGTTCCCAGGCTACAGAGTGTCAGGCAGCCGGCTGGCCCGCCGCCAAGCCAAACCTGTGGCGGCTGGAAGGAGAGCGGCCCAGCACCGAGATCCAGTTACCATTTCCTCAATCACTGGGCAAGAGCAAAAGAGAGCCGATGAGCTGTCCTTCCTGTCTACACCGGGATGATAAAATGATAGATTTGTGATTGCGGGCTCGGCTGTGGGCGAACGCTGCCCCCCGGCTACAGATGAAAGATAGAATCGGAAAGATAAAGTGCCAGTTCTCTTGTTTCTCCTCGGACTACAGTGGAAAAACAAGGAGCAGCGTGCCGGTTTGTGTGTGTGTGTGCGTGTGTGCGTGTGTGCGTGTGTGTGTGTGTTTGCCCCATATGGAAGCCATTGCCCCGTCCCACCCTGACTCACTGCTGGGAACAGTTTGCCGTTTGCTTGGAGATGAGCGCTGTGATGTCACACGCTGGCGGATGAGCGCCGTGTCGGGAGGAGGAGGAGGTGGCGACGGACGGGGACCGAGGAGAAGAGGAGGGAACTGCTGAGCGGCCAGTTTCTTTCTATTTTTTTCTCACCGCACTGTAAATTAGTGCACCTCTGGTTTAATGGAAAACATTTGGGTTCCATCGGGAGAGAGCCGTGTTCTGCTTAATGGAGCGGGGGCGGCAGGTTTCTGGTGTCTTTACAGCTGAGGAAGGTCAGAGAAAGAGACGAGAGCTGCTGCTTCCTATAAAGCATCTACAGAGCACTGCAAAAACACTAAATCTCACCCAATCGATCTCAGTACATTTGAAATAAGACAGAACTAACTTACAGTCATTTCTCAGCCGTAATAACTTCTCGGTCCGTTCTCTGTTTTTCATTAAAAGGTCATTGGATGTTTGTGTTCCCCAACTAACAATAATATTCAAACTAAAGCAAAACTGATCACAGAAAAAACATATATTTGCTGTTTATGGAAATACAAATTCATCAGTGAAAATCTCATCCTAAAAAAATTGGACCGTTCAGTTTAGTTGGCAGCTGGACAAAATTCTTCCAAAGGCCGCAAATGGCCCCTGAGCCGCGCTTTGGACAACCCTGTCTGTAGGCGCTTTTCCACTGGCAAGTCGCGCTCCAACGGGTTCATGTGCGGTTCGGTTCTGCACCAGATAGTGAGCGTTTCCATTGTACGCTCTGTTCCTCGCCATGGTGGGCGGGACGCAGGCGCGGAGCTATAGGGGGGACTGGGGGGGCTGCTGCCCCCCAAACCAGGCCGGATGGGGACCCGGGCCTGGAGGTGCCAGGGAGGGAGGAATGGTTTCAAGTCATTGAAATATGTGATTGTAGGCTCAACAGTTTCAGTTTCACTCCACGTAAGGGGCCCGGTAATTCCTTAGGGGCCCGGTGATTGGTTAGGGGCCCGGTAATTGGCCCCGCCCCTCGGCCCAACGCTAACTTGTTCCGCTAGTGGTGGGATGTAAGCAGCAGCAGCTGCGGTCGACGCTCCTGATGTTTGCAGCAACAGCAATGAAGAACCTCCAAGTTCTGAAGGACCAAAATAAACCCAGATATTTCATTTAGCCTTATTGAAATTCATTGCTGGCCCAAACATAAAGATGAAGGCTCAGATCAGCTGATTATTTCTCTATAATTACTGTCACTTTGTTTTTTAAAATGTGCAACCTTTTGGATTTAGGTGATGCAACAGATGTGAACCAACAGCCCCGCATAAACTTTATTACTGTTTAATCTAAATAAAAAATAAAATTCACATGACAAGATAATATTATGGTGCGTTCACACCAAACGCGTTTTGAGCGTCAGGTTTACATTCAAAGTAAACCTGAATGGTGGCGGCGCGTTTCAAGCTTCGCGCAGCGCGAACCGTTTGGAACGTTTTGAGCCTTTGACGCGTCCGCCGCTCCACAGATTCTGAATGTAAACCTGACGCGCCTGACGCTCAAAACGCGTAGTAGGAATAAAATCTGAGAACAGCCGGGCTGGATTTACTGATGGAAAACGACTGAGACCGAACCGGTTACTTTATATGGAAGCAAAATGGATGTGCTTATTTTTTCCTTACATAACTTTTCAATTTTTTGACAGACAGTGTGGAGATTTGTTTGTTTCTTTCTACAACTGAGGTTAGATCTCTGAAGCTGAAGTTTTCACCTTTTCGTTAAGTTTTCACCTGTCTGGAGCCGGCGTGAAGTCGGTGTTTGAAACAGAATAAAGTTTTTCTGACTGAGTTTAGACCAATGAAGCACATGAGAGAAAGCAGGAATAACGGAGCGATCCCCAGCTGTGGTTTACACAACAACTCTCTGGAAAAGGCTGCGGTCCTGGATAAATATAAACAAACATGTCATGTCTCGCATTACTGTTTGTGTTTGACTGAGAGAAAGCTGCAGGACTGTCCTGCTGCACCGATCCATGTGGACGTCAGGCTGCACAGGAAAAACAAACAGCCAAACACAAAACCTTACCTAGTGGTTTTGGTTCCAGTGCAAATATCTCAGTACACGTGAAATAAGACAAAACTAAATTACAAGTTAATTTTATGCAAGATATTGGAGCTTCTTTTAGTCAAGGATTTCTTCACATGAATAAATTGGCATTTTATTTCACTTATAACAAGACATTTTTCCCATGTTATAAATGAAACTAATATTTTTTTATTTAAATATTGACTTAACACAATTCCTGTATCTTGCTGAAAGTTCCTTCTCAGTTAGTTTTGCTTTATTTTATATTTGCACTAGAAATTAGACACAAAAAACTTGGTACGATTCTGTGTTTTTGCAGTGTAGGAACAGATCTGATATTTTAAATATGAGCAGAGGACAGTATGAAGAAAAATACAGTACTGGCTGTGGCCCACATGAGAGCGCGGGGGCAGACGGGTCTGTCAAACACACCTAAATTTAAGCCATTCCCAGGGGCCACACCAAACAAAGCCTCAGGAAAAGGCCTCTGCTCTGGTGCAGAGGCCCGGCACTGAAAAACAACAGGAAACACATGTGGAGCCCTCGGTACAGTAGGCCGAGCCGCCGGGAGCCAGAGATCTCAGCACCGAGAGCCGCCTGACCCGGCCGGTTCCCACTGACACTTCCTCATCCGCTGGGTTTGGACAGAGGTCAGGGCAGCAGGACGAGACGGGCAGCTATCAGTGCTGAGCTCAGCTACAGGAAGCCGACCCGGGCTGGAAGAACTGATGGATGTTTTTATCCTATTTGCAGCTTTGGCTTTCTGCTGTGTTTTTATATGAGAAGGAATATGAGAGCTTCAGCTGTGGCACTCGTGTCTGAGCAGAAGCAGGAAAAGGTCAACGGGCAAAACAAAACATGTTCATCACACTTTTCACACAACATAAGTCTTCACAACTTATAGACTCGGTTCGATTGAGGACCAAAGTTGTTACATTTTTAGCTGCTGTGATTCACTTTCACACACCACCCAACTGTTTGAAAAACCAGTTCATCTCCTCACCTGTGGAGGCGCTGCACCAAGAACAACTGTAGGAAATGACACAAAAACTTCTGAAGAAGACAGTGACAGCAACTTCCTTCCTCACAAAATATAAACAAAAATGGAGTGGCGTCCGATTTACACAGTTTAGGATTTCTCTTTTGTCTTTGTTAAAAGACCACAAATCATTTCTTCCACTAGAGTTAGACTCTCCCATTTGTTTTGATTATATTTACCCACAATGCCCTGTGCTATTGTCCACTTCCTGCTTTTGGAGTAGTTTCCATATATGCATTTAAACCACACTAGAGTTCAGTTCAACCGAACTAAGACCGAGGTTTCTAGGTGGACCAGAGTTCGTTTACATATTCACACCTCCACAAACAAACCGGACTTTCTAGGCTAATGAAGTAGAGTTTGATTAAAGCGGCCCAAACAGGGCTGATGTGAATGCACCCTTAGATGAGATGAGATTTTAGTCTGGTCAGTAAGCTGTTTTAGGGCCTCTTGTCACTTTAAATCTAAATAAGCTGCCGCTGGCCACGCTCCCAAGTCAGTGTTTACATTCACGCGTGGAAATGGCTGGAAACAGATGTCCAATTATTCAACCATACATCTCTGAAAAGCAGGGGGTGCTGTTGTGGCACAGGGACAAAGCACAACCCACGTATTGAGGCCTTGGTCCTCGTGGTGGTGGTCGCAGGTTCAATCCCGGCCTGCTGACATTTGCTGCATGTCTTCCCCCTCTCTCATTGCCCTCTGTCCTGTCGAGCTACTTTCAAATAAAGGCCACTACAGCCAACAAAACCTTAAAAAAAAAATCTTTGAAAAGCAGAAGTGCAGCCTCCTGCACAACCAACAAGAATGCAGCAAGTGGTTTCTGGATGGTAAGTTGACAACAAAACACTTCTCTTTTCCAGCAGCCATTGTGCAGCGCAGGCAGCAGTAAAATCAGCTGACCAAACATGTCGGAGCTCAGCTTGGGTTGCTAAGTAATGGGCAGAAGATTTTTGAAATGGCTAATTTTCCAGACACTAAAAAACAACAACGTTTTGCCATTGCCAAAAAAGTCAGGTGTTTTTAAAGATCCTCTTTAAGAAAGAGATAGTTTGTGTCTCCTATTGAACCAATCTGCCCATTCTCCTCTTGCTTCTAGCATTAACCGGATATTTTCATTCATAGTACTGCTGCTCTCTGAAGATTTTCCCGTATCATTTCAGATCCAATAGACAGAAAAATATTATGTTGTGGCACAAAATTAGTCATTGATTCACTTTCTGCCTGCAGCGAATTCAAAACATGACAGATACGTGAATAAATCATTTTAAATGTGTCCCACATCGAAGCGAAAAATGTTTCAGCACACAGACCTCACTGTAATAATCTGTCATCACACATGGACATCAGGAAAAATCTGGAAGTGAAAGATGGTGTACTTTGTTTTATGCATGGCTGTAAATGTCAGTAAAAACTTTCTATAACCTTGGAAACCTTTGGAATGAATAAGTTTTTTACAAAGTTGTGCAAACCCAGCTGTTTTTAATCGTAGCGTAAGGTAGCCGCTTTGTGACTGAGACGACGTGATTTTCACAGGAAAACTTATTCCACTGGTAATTAAAATAAACCCAGACCTTGAGAATCAGTGTGTCTTCCAAGACGCATTCATCAATGAAGTAACCTCATTGTTACATAAGAGCCCCCAGTTGGATCCGACTCACATCCCAGTTTATTTAACTACATCTCTCTAAATAGCGTTCTGATTTGGTTGCATAAGGACTGTGGGTCCTCAGCTAAGAAGGGGAAGGGGAGATGCATGCAGCCAAAAAGGCAAGGAAGGAGGAGGAGGGAGAAAATGGTGTGAATGCTAGTTCAAGTTCAGGCTGTACCTCTAATGCCAAAGCAAAGAGATATTTGCCTTGGCATTGAGAAATTACATGAATAATTCATCGGCCAATCACCCAATCAAAGTCAGATAATCGCTGCCATCCACCACTGCCAACTTTCTTTTTATCGTCATCTGCATCATGCTGACCACAATACTGTACAACACTCAAAATAATCACTCTTTTATGCTCTTAAAAGTAAGAACCTGTTTAACTTCAAAACTGTTTTCAGATTTTTGTGCAGAACGATAAACTGAATTCACGGCCTTAAGGTTTATTAGCTTAAAAAGTTTTCTTACAACAAAAATAATGGTGATAAATATACATATTTATTTACCAAAAATGATCAACCGTCTTCATTTCATTGTGCAGAAAATTGTTATTAAGACTGAAGTATGATTTTAGCAATCTGGGCTTTAGGCTACATTCATACAACATACTTGATACGCAATTCCAATTATTTGATTAAATAAATTTATTTTGTGTGTGTGTGTGTGGGCGTTCATACTACTAATAATGTGCAACTGCAATCAGACTTTTGTGTGAACGGTTTACGTCCCCAAAGTGGACAAAGAAACAAGCACATCCAGTACAACACTTTCATTCTATTGGCTGAGAGGTTGCCAGGCGACTGTGCCAAAAGGCGTTTCCAAAAGAGAGCAGAGAGTCCGAGCAGAGACTAAGTGTGAGCGCGAGGAGAAATTTTGAGTACAATCATTACAAGTTTTGAGAAGAAAGACATGAAGTCCTGCTTTCAAAATGAAAATGTAAGCAAAATTATTAAAAGTTTTGAGTACAAAAAACATGTAATCCTGTATTCAGACTGAAAATGTGTGCTCTTGGATTATGACAGACAAATTCCCCCATACATTGGCTTCTTTAGAACATGATCAGCTGAAATAAACAGCTTTGTTAAAACTTGTACTGCTTTTTGCAACATTTCTCAGGTTTTCAGAAACTGTTCAAAGGAAAATCTTATCAAAATAGTTACTGTGTCACAGAGAAGCACAAAATAAGTACACTTTAATAAAATGGCGTGTCCTTGCACTCATTTTTCTAGTTCATTCATTTTGAAATGTCAAGAATCTGTCAAAGGTGACGTCATCAATGATACGTAGTCATTGGTTAATGAAGAGTCGTACTGTAAAACAGAATTCCCAGTGCAACTTCACAATTTAAAAGAACAAAAAAAAAACACACAAAAAAAAAAACCCACAAGTGCCATTAAGTTCCCATGATTTTCTGTAGAGGTTGGGATTTGGGCTGGATGTTTGGAGCTGGGCTGGTTTTACGCTGTGTTTGGGCTGGAAACTGTCAGTCAGATCTGGCAACCCTGGTACCAAACCACATCACAACTTTGAAAATTTGGATGGGTGGTCAGGAAACTTCTCAGATACTAACCCTACAGAGAGCTTGAGGTCAGCTCTCAAACTGAAGCCAATAAACTGGGTTCGACTCCAAGCTCTAATGAGCGAGAATGGGCCAGGATTTGGTCCAGAAGTTGATCTACAGCACGGCATACCTAACTTCTCCTCTAAAGTGGTTAAATATTCTCTTACATGTTTTAATAAAAAGCTCTGAGGGGGTAAACTCCTCTGAACTTGAATCTATCAAAATAAAACAGTCGGATGCAAGACTTGAGTTGGACTCTTGAATATCAGGAAAGCATGTCCAAGGATTTCTGGCGATCCCTGACTCATTGTATTTCTTCTGGCTTTTTAGAGCGGACATAAAATACAATATGTTAAACAAGCTTCTCGTGGCAGACACTGACAGGAAATGAGATGAAAGCAGAAACCGATGAGGCCCTTCCCATGACGGCTTGTGTTGCAGGAGACTTTTTGCAGATAGTTGGCCCCTAAATTGTTTCACCCGGGACATCCAAAACAAATACAAAGTGTCGATTGCGTAAAAAAGGAGCTGGGAACTTGTCTTTTGTTTTGTTTGGAAAGAGTTTTTTGAATGGAGACTTGACCCACACCAGACACAACAACTGTTCAGTTCATAAAAAGGTGCACACACACTTTCGCAGGGGATAACCTCTCGACCTCATCGCTACGGCCATGCCGAATCCCAGACGGGGCCTGAATGCATCGTTAACATGTGCAGACAGGTGTTTGTGGGGGCAGTGTGAGAATCACTGCCAGACGGAAGGCGATGGTGAGAGATCACCAACACCAGAGGCTTAACGTATAGTCCCCAAGGTCAAAATTATTCTCCCACACTTCTCGTCTGTGTGACAAAGCGATCCGACCAAACAGAACATCCGGATGTCGAGGCGATTTCCACGGGGATCCAGTGGTCGGATTCTTGAGTGCCCCGCTGTGGCATTGCAGAATTAGTCATGACGGCTGACAACATGAGCGCCTGTTGACTGCGTTATCAGCGAATGGTATTGCATGTGTTTTTTGCACGCTCAAATTTGAGACACAACAGCTTGTTGGGCACCGTTGGTGGCAACAGCTCTCTGTCGTCAGTTATGGAGAAATATTAGTCTGTTTTTACTTTCGAGCTTCTCCATTGATTGGCTACATCAATCCTGAGTTGAACTTCAGCTGTCACATGTCCTCATATTTGACCCAGAAGAGTTTTCACACAGAGGAGTTCATGATGGACTCAATGACTGGAAGGTGTCCAGGTGCAAAACAACCCAAAGTGTCGCCCCTTCCCTCCGCAGGAGAACCTGAAAGTTGGTATGAGGTGTTTGTTCTGATATGGTGTGTTTGTTTTCTTCCCAACATGGTGCTGTGAATTATTGCCAAACATCATCTGTCAACTAAACATTTTTCCAGATTGTTTAGATCACAAACTGAACTCCTGCTTTCGTATTCTTTCTAGAGGGAAGATAGTTTCTCCTTCAACTCTGCCCAACAACACTTACTTGTTCAGCCTTTATTTTAGTTATAATGTCATGAATTTTAACATCTGGCATGCTGACTGAGGCCTTAAATGTGAGAGTTTTTTGCAGTTCCTTAGAGCACTGCCAAGTCTACTTTTGAGGTGAATTTGTTGGAAACTTGACTCCTGGGAACAGTGGAGCTGTCTTAAATATTTAACATTGTTGATAATCTATTTGTCCAGACATAATGATGAGCAGCCACTCATCATTATGTCTGGAGGTGTTGCTAGGTGACGGGCGGAACTCTGCTGGGGTTGCTAGGTGATGATGGGCGGAACTCTGCTGGGGTTGCTAGGTGATGACGGGCGGAACTCTGCTGGGGTTGCCAGGTGATGACTGGCGGAACTCTGCTGGGGTTGCCAAGTGATGACTGATGGAACTCTGCTGGGGTTGCCAGGTGACGGACAGTGCCTGCTGATTTGTGATGTTACATTTGGAAGGTTTTTGAAACATCTAATTTTACAGACACCAAAAAACACATTAACTTATTGCCTAAAAAAATTCTGGATGTTTTTTAAGTGTTTGGGCTGCTTTTAGAAGCAGTAGAGACCCAAATGGAAGAACAATTTGCAAAATGTCAATTTTATCATAAGTCCCCTTTGGGGACTTGAACATTTTCATTTTCTTGGGCTCAGAGGCTACAGTCCTTGATTTGTTTGTCCTGGGTTTGATTCCTGGTCTCAAGACATTTGTTGCATGTTTACCCTGTCTCTCTCCACACTGTTTCATGTTTATTTATTTGCCAGTGCCCCCCAAAAATTTACTTGCTGGAAAAAATTTTTCGATTTAATCTAAATTTTCACAATTTGAATCAGAGGGAAGGTTTTTAAAATTGATAGCTCATAATTTTTTATACAGCAAACATGTAAAGTGTGGCTAATTTTTCTGAGCTTCGGATTAAATCCAACATTTTGTTCTCCCCACTGAGAGGATGATAAAACACATAAGGGTAGCATTGGACTGTCAGCACCACACAGACTTTAAGATCCTCCTCGGAGCTCCAGTGATTGTGGGATTAGTTGAGGAGTCTTAGTGGAGTGCGAGACAGAAACCATATTAAAACCACCAAAAAAAAAACAAAAAAAACAAAAAACTACCCTTCTCTCCTCAACATCTGCAGCCACTCACAGTTTCCATGTTCGGGCCTGATGAGCCACAACATATGTTGGGTCTGAGCAATGCAAACACACACCAACACCGTGAATCACACTGACAGCGCTCTTGTGTGTGCATGTGAGTCTGTGTTTGTGTACATTAGAGGCAGGGAGAGATGTTTTTGGCCGACACACAATCAGGAATCAGACATCTTTCTTTGCCAAGGACAAGTTTAACTCCATCCTGCTTATTTTTGGCAGCCAGAACCCGAGTAAATCTCGGTGCCGCTTTACTGGCAGAGGTCGAGGAGCTGCTGCAACCTCCATTCCTTCGCTGCGTCAACAAGACCTCGTGCTGTCTGCAGGTCAGAGGTCAAAGAGCGCCACAGCTCTAGGTCATTGGGACATTGCGAAATGGAGAAGCATCCTTCAAAGTTGCAGAGAGGAATGAGGTCACTTCCTTTCTTTCTAAGTGAAAACTGAATAATATCAAGCTATGGCACATTAGTAACTCCCAGATTAGTTTTTTTCTTATAGCTATACTTTATTTGAGCACAAACTTCCAATAAACTTTGTTCCCTCTGCCTCAGAAAGACACATAATTGAGCATATATTAATGGAAATTGAGTGGAAAGAAAAAGTGACCAAATAAATGACATTGAGAGAATGGGAGACAGACTACATTTTATTTTGACAGTAATTTTTCCTCTTGTTATGCTTTTATTTTGTTAAATATAAAAAGCAGGAACTGTATCTCTGATTTCGAGTCACCAACATACAATTTGGTTTGTTTTCTCTTGGAAAGCAACCAGCTGGAAATGGGATAAATGTATTTTATATTGCAATGTCTGTCAAAAATAATGTTCCGTTGTGACATGGTTGAATTTTGAAAGTTAAGTAGAAGGAAAAATATCCTACAATTCTACAGATTTGAGAGGTAATTTTTCTAATGTTCTTTTTATTTTAATATTTGTGTTTTATGTCCATTTTTAGTTGTCATGGTGTTTTTAAACAAAAAACATTCAAGATGAATCCATTCTGAACCGTTTCAAAGAAGTTTTGTTGCAGTTTATTTTTACATGTTTGACCAAACCTTTTGTTTTTATCAGTTTCAGTTTATTTTTTATTTCACATTGGCTGTCAGACTCTTGAGTGAAGCTGTGTAGTTTTTACATGTTTGACCAAGTTTTTAGTGTATTTAAGTGTGCTGTTCTGGTGCAGAGATATTAAATAAATTTGTAATTCAGTACATTAAAAAAATGTTTTAAGTCAATTCAGAGCTATTTTTCTGTATCGGATCGGTATCGGCTAAGCCTCAGATATCGGTATCGGAAGTGAAAAAAGTGTATCGCTGCATCCCTACTGTTGAGTTTGATTATGCACTTTTTTGGTTTTGAGGTCTATCACTACAGTTTAGTTGTTCAGTGTTTTCTCATCCGCTTGTTTCCATCCATTCCCATTGATTGTTGTTCTGAGAGCCATTCCAGCCCTGTGAAACGTTACGTTACATAACATAACACATAAGCTCGGTTCCTGATGTCATATTCATAACACAAAATCCTGGCATCCTGGGAAACGTTTCACCAGAGCTGCTTTCTCTCTGATGATTACAGTATCATTACAAGTGGATTAGCGGGAGGAGGGCTTACGCTCAAGACAGCTGCACTTTACAAGGTGGTCCGGAGGCTCAAACTCTCAGGCAGAGCTGCACAGGAACATCGTCCAAAGTGTGAGAAAAGTCAAATCCTGTCACCAGCTCGTGTTGTGTCTGGGAAAACAACAAGCGGAGGCCATTTGGGCTAACCTCAGCGGAGGAATCAAGTGTCAGTGGTGTCACCACCACCATCCAAGCAAAGCTTCAACCAGCCCGGCTCTACTGGGAACACTGGGCAACCACCGTGTTGCTTTGTGTTGCTTTCTGCAAAGGAGAACGTGAGAACGCTCGAGAAAAAAACTAAAACAGAAAGTAGAAGATGAAATTACCGGATTCTGGTTATCCAGTTTCCGTACCGCCTGACTCCATGTTGGACATGTCAAAGCAAATGTATAAGAAATCTGTTTTGTTTATTAAACATTACCAGTAAAAGTTCAGTAGTTAATAAAGACCCAGTTTCACATATCTTTCAATTATAATGTTTTAATAAGAATCATAAAAATGAGAAAAACCTTTGTTGGTTCTTTTCTTTACTTTCTCTTTATTTTGAAGTTTCTGTCTAATCTAAACTTCTGTTTGAAAGACATGAGACTAATTTTTAATACAGACATTTTGGCTCCAAGTACTCTAAACTCAATACTTTACTGGGTTTTGGTCACAAACCAACTATTCCTGCTGCTTCTGCAACTTTTTCTTCCCAACTTTTTCCTTCCACTCAGTTTTCAAGTAATATGCTTTCATACATGCAGCATCTTTTTTAGTTTAATCTTTGCGTGACTTTCTGAAAACTGTCAAATCAACAGTTCTCTGCATGATTGTGCAGACATTAAAACATGATTTAATTTAACTTCTGGAACAGCTGCAGATGTTTTGGACACACTGCTTTTCTTGTTTGACACGATGGGAAGGCAAAAAGAAATCAGCCAAGAAACCAGGGAGAGAATTGTGAAACTGCGCAAGTCTGGTTCATCCGTCTGTTCAAACAATTACAAGCAAATTTTCCCCAAGACAAAAGATAAAACCTCGTGAAGATGAATCTGGTAAGATCATGTCATTATCCATAGTGAAAGAAAACTCAGAAACAAAAATAAAATGCCAGATCACAGTTTTAAAATGTCCACATGGACAGAAACCTTCATTTTTGGAGACATGTTCTGTCGAAAGTTTAACATTTTGGCCTCCGTTACATTTGGAGGAAAAACTGGGATGCTTATTCCATCCCAACAGTGAAGCATAGTGGTGGCAACATCATGCTGTGGGGTTGTTTAGTGACAGGAGGAGCTGGTGAACTTTATAAGAAAGACAACATCATGAGGAATGAACATTATTAAGAAATACTGAAGCAACTTCTAAAGACAGGAAGTTAAAGTTTGGGCAAGGATTGGTCTTCCATACAGACAAAGTTGTGATAAACCGACTTCAGGACAACAACGTCGATGTTTTGGTGTAGCCACAGCAAAGCCCTGATTTCAGGCCTATGGACAGGCTGTGGGCAGATCTGAAAATCAGATGCTACAGAGTCAGTCTATAAAATGGACCCAGTTAAACCAGTTCTGTCAGGTGGAATGGGCCAGAACTCCAGCAAACTGTTGGAAGAAAGTTGATGAAAGAAACCCAAGTTACACAGTCTAAAAGAAATGTTAAATATTGAGTAAATATATCTAAACTTCTGATTTTGAAGACATAAATAAATAAATCTCTGACATATTCTCTCATTATTATGCCATTTAACAAATGGAAATAATTTTGGTAATTCTAACAGATCTAAAACACGAGAAGCTTGGTCTGATTTAACTTCAAACAGTGAGAAAAAATGTGTCCTTTTAGTTGTTGTTTGTACACTTCTGGTTTCAATTGAGTTTGCAATGACAAAGATGGACAATGTCAATTTTTAAGAGAAGCTGCTGAGTCTTTCTTACCGTTTCTAAATTTAATATGGCTTTGAACTGCGGAGGACTTTAGCGTGTCTGGTTGACAGGAAAGATGATTTCCAGCTCCGTGTTCGACGTCACCGAGCAGAACCTGATGTGAGCCAAATGGGCTCCTGTTCATGATTGCTAATCATAGCCTCATCGCATGGCAGCTGCAACAAAAACGCAAATGTTCTGGAAAAAATTAGCCGACACAGATCAGTGGAAATGCAAAAAAGGAGAACACTAAGTGTCTTCAGTGGTGGAGCTGCATGCACCACTCTCCAAGACGTAGACACATCTCTGTATGCCACAAGGTGAGCTATTGTGCTTCCTTGAACAGGTTAGGATAGGTTAATGGACGACAACAAAATCATTCTTAGATAAAGGGATTTTAGTCTGACATGAGCTGTTATCACTTTAAATACAAATAAGCCGCTGCTGGCTATCTTAACGTTTACACTCACACGTGAAAATGGCTGAAAACAGATGCGCAATAATACAACCGTAGATCTTTGAAAAGCAGAAGTGGAACATCCTGCACAACCAACAAGCAGTAAGTGGTCTCTGGATGGTAAGTCAACAACAAAACATTTGTCTTTTCCAGCAGCCATTGTACAGTAAAACCAGCTGACCAAAACGTGGTGGAGCTCCACTTGGGTTGCTAGGTAACGACACAGTGTCCATCGAATATGACTTAACAATCTGAATTTTTTTAAACGGCTCATTTTACAGACATTGTGGCTTCAGCACGCTTGTAAACAAACACACTGGATTGAAGTCGCTTTACTAGTCGAATCTTATGAAATGCTTCTCATACAGTTGAACTGATTTACAGATCAGTGAAACAGATCTGTATGCTATGTTACTCTGTTTATTCCTGGTGACAAACTGTAACATAAAATGTATAAGAGCTGCATACATGACAGATGCCAAAAAACATGAACTTATTACCAAAAAATGTATGGCGCATACAACAGTAAAACCAAACGTTCTGGAGCTCTACTCGGGTTGCTAGGTGACGGGCAGAATTCTACTGCGGTTGCTAGGTAACGAGCTTGGCTTCACTGGGGTTACTAGGTGAGGGGCAGTGCCTGCTGATATGTAATGTTTTTGAAATGGGCTCATTTTCCAGACACCAAAAAACAAGCTTATTGTCCAAACATGGCTAGGTGTTGTTTTTGCTTTTTTAATGGCTAGAGCCATTTTCAGGAGCATTAGAGGCCCAAATGGAAATAAAAAAATGTGCAAACTGTGAGTTTTGCATAATAGGTCCCCTTTTTAAGACTCCCTGGGGACGGGCGCTCTTTATTAGTGGCCAGTAGACCCCTGGCTGCCTGTAAACCTGGCTCAGGGAGAGCGGTGAGCCATCCATAAATGTGATGATTGTTGCCCTGTGTTTTCCCCTGCGCTGTGTTAAAAAAAACAGGCTGTGACCGTCCTACCTCCCACCCTGGCACTGGATCCCGCTGGCCACCAAACTGCTCTGGCAGCGCAGCCTCAAGCTCTCAGCAAAGTTATTGGGAATTCAATAAAAATAACAGCCGCTGAATTCTTCACCCAAATTACAGGGTTGAGCGTGGGACGGGTTTAAGAGAGCGGTGGAGGGGGGGACATAAGGGGTCCTGATGAGTAAAATAAGAGGTAGGAGATTTGTTTCCTGAACAGGCTGAACCCTGAGATGCAGCCACAAAGTGACCACTAATGGACCAAACTTGTTCTTCCTCTGTGATTTGCGAGGGGTGAAGGGTCGCTCCGCAATCCCATCCCTGCTCTGAATCCAGCAACCTTGCAACACACTCTGTGGCTTTTCATTCCTTTCTCCTCTGACACGCTCAGATCTCACGCTTGGGATCCTCAAAGGAGTTGAACGATGATTCATGGAGTGTGAAAACACAGATCTTAATTCAGAGCCACCCAGCTGTGATGTGGACAGGGTTTTCTAGATGAAATTAATGTTCGCAGCCTCCATCCCCCAAAAAATGAATCAAATTAAATGGCCTCAGGCGCGGAATATCAAATTTAGCCCCACAAATGTGTGTTCCCATCCCCTGTAAAGAGCTGGGAGTGAGGTCAGGCTAATAGATTAGTTTAACTTGGATCTTAGTAGAAAGCTAATGGCAGCTGGCCAGTATGTGATTTGGATCGCATTGTAATATTTTTGGCCTCGTATTAGGGAGGTAATATCTTGGATCTGGAAGCAAAACAACAGAGAGGAAGTATGCAGCTCAGTTGTTTCTTTCTTTCTCTTTGGTTTTAAACAGATTCCAAACAACAACTCACTTTCTACGTTAAATCTACAAACAACAACTTTTACAAAAATATTTTTTCACATATTTGTTAAAACTCTCTCTATGTCCCGACACTTTAAAGTGTAACTAACACCCAGATCAACTTTAGTTTTGCCAATAAACTGTCTAAAAAGTTTTTTAGGGTTCCATCTTCATGTTTCTGTAAAAATGTTGAGATATTTTGAGTAAATTTGTTTAATTCCACATTGTTTAGTCAAACGGTGCCTATTGTTTTGTCGAACAGCCCAGCATTCGGGTGTGAAGATCTCATTCAGACACACAGCGCCACAGAGGAAGAACAAGTCAGGAGCTTGGTTACCGTGGTGATCGATGGCTTTACAAATGTGTGATTAACTTGGACACAGAGTAGAGCGGGTCTCCTCTGCCATGACTGTTGGTGACGGATACTGCTGGACCAATGAGTGTTGTCGTCATAAAAGTCTCAAACGACAGAAAAAAGCCGCTAAATTTGTCACTTGTTGGTTTTTTTATTTAAAAAAAAAATTGCTAATGTTGTCTGGAAAGTAGCAAAATATAAGCAAATAAGTTAATAGTGATTCCTTTGCCCTGACCACAACCACTCATCCACACACTTGACCACATCCCTGAAATTTTTTGCTTTGCCCACTTTGTTGAATTTTGTCCAGTTAAGTGGGCGGAGCAAAGTTTGTCAGGGGGGAGGGGGTTATGCTTTCTCACCTTAATATGAGACAGATGATCTGTGAAAAAAAATGAGCACCTCTGTCTTCTTCCCTGCTCCTACTGCCATCTGTAGAAATGCACCACTCACCATCAAAAACAACCAATCAGAGCCAGGAGGAGGGTCTTAGTGCCATCAATCACCCTTTTCCTTGCTCTGATTGGTTGTTTTTGGTGCACTTAGGACTGATTTTTTTTCATAGATCAGCAGTCTCCAAGGTTTTCCCTCAGAAAACTTGCTAAGCCCAGTGGTTGGGCACTCGGCAGTCATTCAACCAGCTACCCGTCGTGTTTTTGAGTTAAAAAATGCTTAAAGTTGACAGGAAAGGAAATTTGAAAATATCACTTGATAATTATGTGTTATTGAAAGATTGGAAAATTAGGACCTGAACACCAACTATAAAGCCTTAAAAGATGAAAACATCTTAAAACGACTTAAAGAAAAAAGCAATGCTTAGTCTGGAGGGGGCACAAGTAAAGCCTGGTGGCCCGCCAGGCTTATAATACACTGGGGGAAATCCTGCATCTCTTATGATAAGTCATTACATAGTGTCAGTTTTGACAAATATGTAAAAAACATATTTTTGTGGAAGCTACCACTGCAGATTTAGCAGTCGATTCCTAACGGTCTGTTATATTAACCCCTTCACTCATGAAGGACCCCTATTTGGGGGCAATAGCTTTGGTTCCAAGACACACTGGGGGTCAAAGGGTTTAAAGTATTAGAGAGCTTTCTATAAACCACTTATTATTCAGCAAAGTTTGAGTTTATATTTACTAAAATCTTCTGTCCCTGACCGGATTAAGTTCACTTCGTTCTCATGCAATATTGCAGCAGTATTGGACTCCCAGCAGATTGGCTCAGAGATCGTGTTTGATGGCCGGGTGGAGCTCAGACTGCTTGGACGAGACGCTTGCCATGAGAAAGACTTGCCACAGTTCAGCAGGGAGACATAACATCAGATTGAGGTAAACTATTATAATTCCTCTGAGGGCCCGGGGCTAACGGGGCATTCAGTGTTCATAATTTACAAAAAAGATGTAGAAGGAAAACAGATGATAGAATCAGAGTGAGACAGGAGTTTTTTCTGAAACGTTTCTTTGAATAGAATAATTTGCAACTTAACTCTTAACCTCTCAAACAAAAAAAGTACATGTACCAATTTAATTTTTTGTCACGTTATACCCCCTAAACTGAATGTATTTTATTGAGATTTTTATATAATAGACTGTCAGAAAGCAGTGAAAAGTTATGAACCGTAAAGAAAATGGTTCTTCACATCTCCAGTTACAGCTGCAAGTCATTTGTTTCAGGGAGCTTTGCGTAAGTTTTTACAAAATTGGTCAGGTTAAGTCAAATTGAATGGATAAGTTTGAACTTTATCCTTTTCTCTGAAGGTGAAACTCCTCCATATTTTAAAGTCTTTTTTTAAGCTTCATACAATTTTATTTTTCCAGCCAAAATCCAATATAGAAGCTGTATTTTAATTTTGGCCATAAGAAATTAAAGCTTCCAACAATATAAAAGCAAGAAAGATAGAAGAATATTTAATAAGGTCACATATTTTTTAATTATTTGAATGTTTTCTTTGGCTGACCTCTCTCTTTTCTGATTAAAATTAAAAATTATGTATGACCTTAATTTTATATGACGTCCACAAATATCTCTGTAATTCTGTTGTAAAAACAACAACAACAACAACAACAACAACAAAGCCATCTTTGTTTCTCATTTTTCTTTCAATTTTACAAATCAGGTCTTTCACAAATCTTGACCTCTAGGGAGTGGCCTTGGACGGTTCTGGTCCGTCTGTATTTTTTCCCCTCCGACTGTTTTGGATCCTTTCAAGGCGTAGAAGAAGAGCACCTGTTGCTGGTTGTGGTATCTTCTGCCTCACCCTCCGCATTTTCACTGCACTTTTATCACCAATCAGAACAACTAAATATCTCACAAACATTCATTAAACATCTCGAATAAACTGTGAAATGTCAACGTATGTAGAAAATGTGTAATTAAACAACGACACTGGCGATATAAAGTCGGAGAGAGATAGGCGCCAAATGCCTGCTTCATTCACTAGTGTGAAACAGCGCCCCCACAGGTGAAGCGCATAACTGCACTCTACTGCCTCACCCGGTCTTCTTTCACGTATTTCAACAGGAAATGCGTAAATTAAGCGATTTTAACCATAAAAAATTTGATATACCAATAAGGAAAGCAATTTATATAAAATTAAAGTCGACAAACTGAATTTATTTTATCATTGTTTGCAAGTATTTTACTTCTCATTGCCTTATTTCTACTTATCAGGATTATAGGCCCATATGATCCATTTTTCGCTGATCCTTGATTGGCCTGTCAAATTAGCTGAATGCTCATGTATTGGCAAGTTTGTGCTATCCTCCTTCTATGTTCAGATGATGGACTGAACTGCACCAAGACACTCTAAGATGTTCAAAGCTTGGGTTTTTGTTTTATAGCCCAAACATGCTTTAAACTGCTCCTCAACTTTCACTCTGACCTGCCTGCCATGTTCCTGGGTCTCCTTGAGGCTATTTGTTCTCTAATGTAGTCTAACATTAGAGAAGGCCTTCACAGAACAGCTGGATTTATACTGAGATTAAATTACACACAGATAGACTCTAATTACGTGACTTCTGAGGGTAATTGGATCAGTGTGGTTTTCCATAAGGTTTATGGAGATTTTATCCAGGCCTGGGTGTTTTCTCAGAAGAACCCCACTCCTACCTGGTTCATACGGTAAGACGGTAAAATTGTCAGTCGATTTTCAAAACCAGTGAGACCAGATGACGATAAAACATCCTGTGTATAACGGGTTTGGTTGTACAGTGCAGGAGCCGAGGCTGTTATGGTGAACTAAGACCAACAAAGTAAGGAAAACTGAAATTGAGAAAACATTTTTGTTAACTAAAATGAATAAAAACGTAAATTAATGGGGAAAAACTACAATTAAGTGGAACTATATTGAACATTTATAAAACTACTGAAATTATAGATATAAGACCTTTTGTTTTTGTGCTTATGAATCTATTTGTTAGGCTTTCAAACTTGTTTGAAACTGAATTTTCTTTCTCCTCTCACACAAGCAGGTTGCTAGACAACACAAGTAACACCGCGCTGAAGTCGAGACCCGTCCGAATTCACAGATTGTCTTTTCCGGTCTTCGTTTATTCGCGGCCTTCCAAGGACCGGCCTACGTAGGACGGGTCCTTGGTCCAGGCAGACCCTGAATTCGGACACGGCTACAAGCTTCTGTGGTATGGCTAAGATGGTTTCCAATGTGCGTATTCATGCATAATAAGGTGTAATTTGGTGTATTTATGATCAAAATAGGCAGCTTTCAGAGGGAATATCAGGTATTTGTAGATTTTAATTGTTTGAGAATGACTGTGGTAATTAAAGATGTGCCCACTTACACATAAGTAATGTTTATTGGTCCTATTTCTGATTAACTTGTTGGAGAAAAATCACATTTGTTTATTTTACTTACTGAATAAATACAAAAATAACTTAATTAAATAGCAAAAAAATACATTGGATTGATCTAAAAACCATTTTTCCAAAAGAGAAGATGAAGAAAATACAAAGACACCCATATATGAGTGAATCATAAAACACTTTTTAAAACATTCTTTTGTGGAAATATGTTAAATAAGCAAACACTAAACCCCTCATTGATCCCGGCTTCCAACCAACAGTTTGAAATCAGGTTGTAAAATGCTGATATTTTAATAGTTGCTTTCTTTGTACACGCTCTGCTGCTTTCCTTTCTCTCCCACGGTGATTGCTGGAGCCCAGTGATGGTTCTCCGGTCAATGGGGAGGCCATGATAGTTTACAGATGTTTACAGTGTTTGCTTGTGGATCTGTTATTGAATTTATGAGCTGGCCTGGGAGAATGAGAGCATTCCTGAAACCTCGCTACAGGTTGAGGCTCCGATGAAAACTTATCTGCATACATTTGTTTGTCTGCTTTAAGGCCGTCCTTCCAGATCAGCCTAACAGAAACAGGAACCAACAAGCCTGCGTTTATTAACCCAACCTTTTGGAAATCCAGCATAATCCATCAAATGTGGACTATAACTCCTTTATAAACACTCCAGAAAGTTTAGCTCATGCTTCTGCCTCATCATCTGCGTTTCCAGCCGCTATAGACAAAAGACGGAGCGCTCCCACCACATAATAATCAAAGACAGGCTGATTGAGTGGTGAGCAGACTTGCAGGCAGCCAGCACTTGTCATTTGTCACTGCGTTACAAAAGCAGGGAAGAGCCATTGTTTTGGGGGTGTTTCTGCCTGATGCGCACACTTTTCCTGAAGATGAACAGCAACGATTTCACAACGTGATAAAAGCTGAAGCCTCTTTGGTTGATCGAAAACCACCCGACAAACCCCAGAGAGATGTGAGATTGTTTATCAGGGGTGTCCAAACTTTTTTGTTGCGTGTGTCAAATGACTCTCCAGCCAAAAAAGAAACAAAACACTGACTTTGTTTTTTTGGTGGTTTTTGTTCTGTACATTAAGATAACATATCAGCAGAGGTGTCAAACGCACTGACATTCTCTGCTTACGTAGAAGTACAGATACTTCTCTTAAAATGTCGGGAGTAAAAGTAAAAAGTCCTAAGAAAAATAAATACTCAAGTAAAGTACAGATACCTGAAAAGTCTACGTAAGTACAGTAATGAAGTACTTTTACGTTTTTTTTTGCTTTACATCTGGTTATCAGCCCTTTTAATAATAACATGCATTCGTAAACACCTTGTTTTCTGTGCTTGTATTTTGCAGTAATCACAGTTGTATAATCATGTAGATTTAAACAGGAAGGTGCAGCAGTGTTGCCTTTGTGCTTTGCGTATTTACCTGAGGATTGACGTCGACCAGCGCCTTCACCCAACCTCCAACTCCTGATCACTAAATCTGCACTGACAACACCGGTTCAGACCTGCTGCTGCCTGGGTGTGGCGAAAAGGAAGAAAGGAGGAGAGGAGAGGAAGTTTTTCTTTCTTTCACAGAACTTTACACAAAAACCTTTCAGACTTAGCATCCACCAACAGCCATGTTTGGTTTATGATAAATATTGGCATGAACTGGTCTTCATCATTAGTGCTTTACAGTTAGCCCAACTGACTTTGTAGTGGTGTTGGGTTAATTCAGGGGTGTCCAAAGTGAGGCCCGGGGGCCGTTTGTGGCCCTGGAAGCAATTTTATGTGCCCCCCGACTCCAGTTAAAAGAATGGTACTAGTCTGGACACTTTTGTTACTTTTTAGCATGAAAATGTCCATGAAATTAACACTTTCTGTTCTTTTTTAACAGAAAGTGCTAAAATACTGTTTTCTTTTCATTTGAATTTAATAGTAAATCCAGAGACATCTTGTAAAAAAAGGACCAGAGCATATTAATTAAATTAATGAATTAAACTTGGTTAATAGATGAGGGTTTTTTAAGTTCTCATTTTTGTTGTTTGGAAAAGACTAACATACTTTCTAAACCAAATAAATGAAAACAGTCACACATTTTGCTTCTTTGTTGTTTAATTTATTGCAGAGCAACAAAATTATTTTGTGCTTTAAGTTGTAAAATCTGGTCCATGTTACAAAACGTTTGTACAACACACAGAGGTTGCATTTATTTGGAAATGTGAACGACCACGCCAAAAAAATCAGATTGCACAAAAACTTTGAACTGAGCATTTGGGCCCGCAGTGCGAATGTCAGCCTATGTGACGGACTGGTGACCCGCCCAGGGTGAACCCAGCTCTCATCCTGCAGAGGTGGCTCCAGGTGGGCCGGGCTGTCACACAGCAAAGCAACAGAACACAGTGGCTGATTTTTTTAGACCTTTGCAGAGGTTGACAAGATCGATGGATAAGATCAACTTCACATCTTATCAGTCAATCACTGATCTCCCAAAATTGAGGAAATCAGGGCTGATTTATCAGAGCAGCCATACTTGCGATGGAAGAGAGGTTTTTTTTTCTCCTTCTCATTCATATACTACTTTGCTCTGATCTATATATAATACATCAGTATTTGTGATTGTGAAGAGACTTTTTTTAGTAAATTGCAAAATAAGTGAGTACTTTTACAAAGCACCTAATAAATAGATGCTTTTCTTCCCTGAGCAGAATACATACATACTGTTGTACTTCTGCAATGACAGTAAATCAAATTTATTTTAAAGTGGTTTTAACAACTTTTATCTTCACCACGGGTGACACAGAGTGTTTATTAAAGGCTCGATAGTTGGAAACTGAAGATAATTTAGGAACCATCTCCAAGAAAGAAGCAAATTCAGTCCACCTGATTTGTGTCAGAGGAGCAACACTGGGCTTAAATCACGTCCATTAGTTTCTCTAACTAGGGGCTGCTAGGAGCTGCTGACAGACGCTGGCACTCCAACAGAGAGCAGCAACGAGAAACAGACTGCGTTTGGGCTTGGACTGGACCTTGAAAAGCAGAGATGGGTACCCAGAAAGAATGTCTTCAAAGCTGCAAACGACTAGTAAAAAAATATCCTAAAACTTACGTAAATGCAGGCTATCCCGAAAGATTAAACCAAAGTTACAGCATAAGAATAAAAAGCGAGTGCAACAGCAGAAGAGAAGGGCCTTAAATCAAACCGAACATCTTCATAACTCATGTTATTGGCTCTGTGGTCGCTTTGACAGCTCGGCTTTGGAAGATCTCAAGGAACTTTTTGTTCCATCTCACTTCTAATGGGTTCTGGATCCAAGGGGCACATTCATGTCCCTGCCTGATAGCTTGCATTTCCTGCTCTCCACTGGAAAGGAGAGGAGCGAAAGGTCCATCTGGAAAAACAACAGGTGATCCAAAAGGGATAGAGGACAGGAGTTGAAGAAGACAGGAAGAAACTGGATATTTTATTTCACAGCCAGGTTTAAATGCGTAAAAATTTGGCTTGGTCACATTTTCCAACCAAGCATTTTTCATTAAGCTATTTTCATGGACTTCTAGGTTAAAACAGTCACTGTCAACAAAAGGAAAGCAGAGTAACGATTTAGATGAGAGAATCTGACAAGAATCAACTGGAAACAGAAAGCTTAAATCCTGGAGAGGTGATTAGTGGTGGGGAAGCCAGGTGAGTAAACATTAAGACAAAGAACATAGATAGAAGAATATTTTTGCAAAAATAGACAAAACTCAAGTAACAGACTGACTAAACAGAACCAAAATAGGAGAACGAGATAATGGAGTTACCGTGGGGTAACACTAAAATGCATCTTAAGTCTATTGAGTTCTTTTCCAGAAAAACTGCGTTCTTTATTAGGTATAAGTTTTACTTTGGACTTTGCTTTTATTAGGCAACTTTGCCCATTTAACAACATCTGTGAATTTCACTAAGAGTCCCTGGTGGAAAACTAGACAACACAGGTACAGCCTTAGATATATCTTTAATAATGATATTTAAGTGACAGATATTGTTGGTTATCATCTAATGGACCCTTTGTGTGTGACGTCACGCTCTCCAGAACCCGCCCACTCCGCCATGACGGACGTCAAAACAACCAATGCTCTCCTTTAAATGGTCACAGGATGCTGCGCGGTTGGCTGCACAAACAGACAAGGACAGAAACCAACCTGGTAATTTTATTTTATAACCTTTAATGAGGAAAAATTTGGCGGTGATGGATAGCAGCCATCAGTCATAATGACTGTCAGCCCTCAGTGGATTTGCAGCAAACTATTTTAAAAGGTAAGAAGATTAACGTTCATATACTTTTGAAGTAAATATGATTAGAAAGATATAAAATATCGCTTTATGGTGTGTTTAACTGTTAGTAACCATGGAGACAGTGCCGCATCGTCATGTAGCCTAGCATATATGGAAAAAACTGGTTAGCATCTCGTCAAAAGAACCATTATTATGGCCACAATAATCTGTGACCAGTGTGAATTTGGCTATTTGAGGGTTTAATATTATTTTAAGTGAATCTGTAATGAAGAGGTGGCAGAAACAGTAAAAACCGTGTTAAAAACTTAGAATCATTTCTTAATCGTTTAATGATTTATTAGACGGCCACAGTTGGTTTACATGTTTAACGACAGACGATGGTGTGGTGCGATGGTCCGTCAAACAGTTCAGAGTCAAATACGAAGTCGTACATTATATTTTCTCCGTCGATGCGATGGTAGTAAAGGAGCCGTGAAGTTTACAATCCCAGGTGAATCAGTCTTTATGCAGTTGCCGTAAATGCTCTTCTTCTCGCTGATCTTCAAGACGTACCTGCGCTCTATCGCCCTCTGCAGTCAGAAAATGACGGGTCACAGATTTTGATGCAACACCAGGTCAATATAAAATGACTGTTGGTGACATTGTGAAGCACTTTCATCAGTTGTTGTTGTTTAAATACGCTACGTGAATAAATCTGACATCAACATATGAAACTCAACCTGATTTATGATTGAATCGCGTAATTATCTGGCTATAAAACGCAGCAACAGAACAGGTTCATGTCCAGAGGAGG
The DNA here is from genome assembly GCF_000485575.1 of Poecilia formosa. Taxonomy (NCBI): domain Eukaryota; kingdom Metazoa; phylum Chordata; class Actinopteri; order Cyprinodontiformes; family Poeciliidae; genus Poecilia; species Poecilia formosa. The sequence goes on from NW_006800345.1 coordinate 253,592, forward strand.
GAAACCGTAATGGGAACAGACAGAAACTCACAGCCCAGGGGTCGTGTCACTTTCGAACATTTACTTTACCCCGCTTGCTTCAGCAGCAGGTTAGGTGGGGTTCACACGGTTTAAACAAGACAAATAGAGCTAAGTCAAGTTGCCAGCTGCAGAAAAGTTCAACACACCGATTTTTAAATACCTTCTAGTGATTGTCTAATAGTTCTGGCACTCTCTGTATTGTACTATGTGGCAAATCCCACCCATCTGGCACCACAGCACAGCCAACACAAATCAAGAAAAATTATTGTCAAAAAATAACTTGGCTTTGGGAGAGGAGGAGGGCGGGGATGGAAAAGCAGAAAACGTATCCAATCCTGCGTAAGTCTTTAGCTCCCTCAGCGGGGCGACTGAGGCATCTCTCAGGCATTCAACATCCGTTTGTCATGTTCTTATCTCACATTCATAAAAGCCTTAACAACAAACAGATGCTCTGGAGACGGATTGCTAACCATCGCACACAAAAACACACAGACATCTGCAGCCTCCACAACAAATACATAACGCTAAATATCAACACACTTTTGTGCAAACCTACATGTCACAGTAAAAATTAGATCACAAGCACGCGTTGCACGCACACCACATGTTGTGATGCAGCAATGAGGAAATGGAAGAACAAACCCTGCAGAGGATGCGGAGTCACTGACCAGGAATAGACCCGCGAACAGAGGAGGAGATGGGGGGGGAAATCTGCAGTGTCACAGTGAAACCATCATTCCACTTCCATGTGCCAAGAAAAACAGCCAACTGCACAGACAGAGAAAGAGGAAGAGAAGGAGAGAAACAGGCAGGTTGTGTTGAAAATGAGAAGAACAGCTGGGAAAAAACAGGAGGATGAGGGTTGAAACGAAAAGCCAGCGTGAAACGCAGCGATTGCGTTCAGAGCGGAGGTCAAGGCTGACGAGGAAACACCACTGAGCATCCAGAGAGGTGATGATGTTCGTAGAAGGCTAAAGACACAAATGAGTACAGTTTGTCCTCTGATGTCATGTTTTTCGCCTCTTGTGGGTCAAGTTATTTTAGCCAAATGATGGTTGGAAGACGCACAGAGCGACACAGAAACAGACATGGACTCACTCAGACGGACACGCTTCAACACCTGAAGGCATTAAACACCAATCTAAACCTCGTGAAAACAACCCGCTTTCTGTTGCTACTTCAACACTGAGGTAATGGTCTCAATCCAAAACCCACTGGACTTAGCAGGGGATTTGCTCTCTACCGAAAAGTACCACATACTTATGAAGTGTAAGGAAGCTCATGCGTAGTTTTCAAAATTTATGCAAGTAAATACCTGAAAGTTGTTAAATGAAAGTTGCTTTTATTCTGAAATGTCTAAAGCCAATATATTTCTCCTTCAAAAGGCCTCTGAGATTAACTGAAGAAGATTAGTGAACAAAAAATAATCATGAGCACCAAGGAACACAGCAGGGAGGTTAAGGATAGAATCATAGAGATGTTTAAAGGTAACTTGGTATGCAAAAGTTGCATTTTGTATGTTTTTGTACTTTAAGTCTCTAATGCTTCTCAAATCAACCCAAGCTGGGTGTTAAAAACAAACACCCAGCCATTTTTGGCAATGAGTTAATGTTTTTTGGTGTCTGGAAAATGAGCCATTTCAAAAACGGCTCAGATTGATAAGTCATGTACGACGGGCACTGTGCCATTACCTAGCAACCCAAGTGGAGCCCAGCTGTGTTACCTAGCAACCAAAGTATCTCCAGCAGATTTGGTCAGCTGGTTTTACCGCTGTATGCTCTGTACAATGGCTGCTGGAAGAGATAAGTGTTATGTTGTACACTTGCCACCCAGAAACCACTTGCTGCATTCTTGTTGGTTGTGCAGGAGGCGCCACTTCTGCTTTTTAAAGATGTATGGTTGTATAATCGTGCATTTGTTTGCAGCCATTGGGGGGCGTGGCCAGCAGCTGCTTATTTGGATTTAAAGTGACAAGAGGCCCTAAAACAGCTCATTGGTTTAATTGAGCAGACTAAGAATGATTTTATGCTAAAAATGTAATGAACATGTTTTATATAGACCTATCCATTAATAGGTTAACCATTAATACAAACAGTGGAAACCATATTAGCGCTACCGCAAAAGCTAACATCCGTAGATTTCCTCTTCTCAGCTCCTGTGGGTACAGCCAATCATCACCAAGGAAAATGAATGCCCTGTTCTTGAAAATGCCAGCATGTAAAGTAATATTGCAGTTCCCAAAGCTGCATTTTCTTTCAAATATTTTAGATATGCCTTATGAAAAAAATCAGAATCCAAGAACAGTGAACTGTGAAAAGTGGAACGTCTCAAACTCTACATGAGTTAGGAGACTGAGTCAAAGTCTGGATGTGAATCCAAATGAGAATCAGAAAAGAATCATAGATGACTAATCTGACTAAGGCTGAGCTGTTTTTCTCAAAAATAAAAATAAAAAAAGAGAAAGAGAATCATCAAATATTAGTAGCTGCAGTTGTAGCAAAAGGTTCTTTTTCAAGAGACCGACTCAGTGAAATCACATCAGCTAAACTTTCAAATCCAACCATCCTTTCAGTTCAACTGGTAGTTGTGAAAAATGTGAAAAAGCTCAAGGGGTTCTTTTCCAGAGCTGGTTTCCCCGTTCAAGACTGGGCCCAACGTTTGCTGATGGTATCTGGTGCTGGGTTTGGAAACCTCTGACGGATCCTGTCACCACTGGCAAAGTGACTCCCCACATGCACACACACAAAAAATCTGCGGCGTTTTTCAACACGAATTCAGTCTCCAAAAGCTGTTTGTGTATACGACAGGAAATCTGAGCCACTAAGGAAGACCTGAACGACTAACCCACTCCAGCATGAGCGAGGCCAGACGAGACCTGGCCTGCTCCAGGCACGAACAATCAATACATGACTGGATTTGTTCTTGTTTAATTAGGCAATCTGAGCAAGTTTATTTTAGATCATGTGACTAGCATTTCTTTTTTTCTTGGTGGGAAGGAGGACTGCAAAGTAAAACAGTAAATCAGTACAAATTTCTTAGTTTTATCTGAGTAACCTTAACCAAAACCTCTCTGGAGCTTTAAGTGGTTACTTTCTGTGGGAACCCCAGACAATATGAGTCCCCTCGTAAATTTGAAGCCTTCTGGACTTTTTTGAGCTCCGGTGATTGACTGCCACTCCAAGACTCATTATTTTCAGGGTGACTGGCTACGTCTTAGGGCAGACAGCAAGTAAGTCATGCCTGCAGGACCAGGGCTGTAAATTCGCGAGCGCCTGCTGTACGTGTGTGTGTGTGTGTGTGTGTGTGTGTGCGCGTCGGCATTCTGCCTCAGGGTTCACTTGAAGCTGATGCGGAGCTCACTCCTCCTCGCCCATCAATCATCAGTTCTCGGTTTATAACCGCTGGGACCCGTCGCACGGAGAGAAACAGCAGGTCGACTGAGTTACTTCAGACCTTAAACGATTGGTTACTGCAAGAAGATAAACATGTGAATCATTCCGACGCTTTTGGTTTTCAGTTGTTCCTAAAAGACATTAAGAAAAGCTTAAAAGTGCAGAAGGAAGTTTGGATGTTCTCACTTTTAGGCATTCATTTGAGTCGTTTAAAGTCTCTGATCCTCTCAGAGTCAAAATGTTGCAAACTGTCTGCAAATACCTGCATTCACCTGAGTCAGAAAGTGTCACTGAAGGGTTTAAAAGGTGTTTTAATTTGACACGGGTCAGGCCTGTTAACGTCTGGTTAGTGATCATGATTGACTGCAGCTGCTGCGTCCCTCAACAGCAATCTAGGGAGGAATTTGTTTTTTCACTCAGAACAATGGAGAAAACCCAAGGAGATTTACGGTAAGTAGGAAAATTGTAGATTTACGCGAGCAGGGAAAGTCTTTTGGAGCCAGAGGTTTTTCAGGTGTTGCACAGATTTGTCAACTCCTGAAAGAAGAGTGAAGGTTTTTCCACTCAGATGAACAGAAAATAAGTGAGGATGTTTAGGAATAGCCCAGGAAGCACCAAACTGCTAGAAAAGTACTAAAACACTTACACGCATCAGTTACGCCAACATAACAGAAGCTAAAGCTAAAGCTAAAGCGCTAATGTCCAATCAGAATATATCGTAATTAATTTTGACATAATTTACATGTGCTATAATGTTATTCTGTAATTAGGTCAGGGATGTCAATGTCATTTTCCTTTTGGGTCAAATCAAGATCATGGATGTTCTTAAAGGGCCAGTTGTGTCAAAATGTGTTGATGAAACCAGTTAAACTGTTAAAATATAAATAACTTCTTAAAATTAAATCATGTTGAACATTTTTTCAGCCCCTCCAGGATTTTGCGGTTGTTTTAGCCGTGTCATTATGTATTATAATATTTAGTAGAAATAAGAAATACTGCCACCTACAGGTGGAAGCAAACCTTCACTTGGATACAAAGTTTTTCACCATTTTTGCAAAAAATCTGCTATAAACTTAAATTATGCTTTTGTGTGAAAAAGTGCAGGGATTTGTTGATTTTTGCGTGAATTTAAACAATAATTCACAAGAAACTAGAGGGACTAATTGATGTAATTTGGCAGTAAAGAGATCAAAACTACATTGAATTGATTGATAAAACAATAATGTTATCTTGACTGTTTTAATTATGTGTCCCTTTAGAGTCTAGAGGGCCACATAAACAGCTATGGCGGGCCAGATTCGGCCCCGGAGCCTCGAGTTTGACTCATGTGCATTAGATATTCTATTTATGTTTATACCTTGTTCTCATTTACTACTTGAAGAATTTGATTTAAATAAAACTTCAACACTGAACTTTATTCAACTGAAAGTTAAACAACCAAGAAAATTAGTTCTTTAGCGCTCCTAGTGGAAGCTATGAGCGCTAAACGTTTTCAGAGTTAGCAAAAGTGCTATTAGCATATTAGCCGATTTTACGTTGCTTCCTACAAGTTTGATGGTCAGATTTGGGTTCAGTTAAACACAACAGGACAATTATACAAAAACACATTCAGATGGGATAAAACAGGCTAACATTAAGCTTCTGTAATGGCCTCCTCAAAGTCTTATTTTAACCTAAAGGAAAATGTATGAACTATGATTAAAAGTCCGGTCTGCGCCAGGAAAAACACCAATCCAAATAAACGCTACCAATTCCAACAAGGGGAGTATTCAAATATTTAGCCACAGTTACGGCAGAAGTTTGTGGAAGGCTGCACAAAGTGTGTGGATGAGGTGAAACTTGCTAAAGGAAACCCAATTATTGTTTTTAATGTCATGTAAAAATAACTGAATCATCCCCCCTTGGAAAAAAACTGTTCCAAGAATCCATTAAAAGCCCCAAATTAATCAGATTTATGCTTGTGACGAATGGATTTAATTTTATATTTAACTTTAATGTTAAAAATCTAAACAGACTCGACTCAGGGAGTCTTTTGTTCTTTACTTCTGAAGACAATGCTACATTTTCTAGCTTGGAAGAGGTTAACTGACTCATTCTGTTGTGTTTTTTTACACAGGATCTCCGTGTAGTCGTGCTTTGTTGCCTGTTAAATGTTTTGCTCAGCTTGACAGCTTGCTCTCGCTGTAAGTCAGCCCACAAACATGTAAACAAGCAGCTCTGCAACGTCCAGCTCACCACATCTAAGACTTCAACGTCCACAGTCTGCTTCCAGCTTCGCTCTCACCTCTGGTTTACCCACACTTTTATTGTGTGTGTGTGTGTGTGTGTGTGTGTGTGTGTGTGTGTGTGTGTGTGTGTGTGTGTGTGTGTGTGTGTGCAGAACCGTCACATGATGGGAGCAAAACTGACTTTACTGGTTATGGTGGGAGACGTGAGCAGGCCTGCGGCTAGCGGATGGAGGATGACTCAGCCATAAAAACACCCTGTGCTCTTATTTGCCTTAATCAATCAAACCTCAAAAGCAGCCGTCAGCTTTCTACGACCTTTTAAAGCTCAGATTTGAACTTTGTCTTGCTTTTTTTTTTTTTTTTAGCAGAACCAACTTCTATCTTTTTATTTTATGCATCAGGTTCAGTTAAAACTATTAGGGTCATAAGCTTTGTCTGGCTTTCATTCATAAAAGGAGAAATACCCTACATATGAAATGTCTATTAATTGTCATAAACACATTTATTTTAGCATTTTGTACTCTTTATTGTCATGGAAAATTTAGTTTAGAGCCTCAGTCCTCTGCAAAAACACAAAATCTTACCAAGTATTCTAGTGCAAATATCTTAGTATATTTTAAAAAACACAAAACTGACTTTCAAATAACTTTTGCAGCACATGTGAGAGCTTGTTTTGAGTCAGTAATTCCTTAATATTGATGGAAAAGTGCTAGTTATAAGTGAAATAATCTGCCAGTGAAGGAAGAAATTTTAATTTAGAATACGGGAAAACAGTCTTGTTCTACTGGCAGATTATTTCACTTAAAACTTATTTTTCATCAATATTAAGGAATTATTTACTTAAAAAGCTCCTATTTCTTCCAATATAAGTTAGTGTGTCTTATTTCACGTGTATGAAGAAATTTTAGAAACTAGACTAAAAATACTTGGTAAAATTTTGTGTTTTTCCAAAAAAAACAACATTAATCACTTCCAGTCAACCTCTGACCCTAGAAATCTTATAAGATGGTTTCTGTAACATGTTTTAATGCTATTATTACAAGTATGAGGGTCTTAATTACGTTTCCTTTTCTGGTGTCGAGATATAGATTTCTATTGAAGAAGAAAAGTTTGCCAGTAGAAAACATAAAAATACAAATGCATAAAAATGTAATCGGGTCATTTATAGCTTTGGGATAGAAAAATATCCGTTCAGTCTTGTTTTCCAGCTTCCTCTCTTTGCTTCTCATTGATCCAGTCGGTATTCCAACAAATAGCCGGAAGAGCCTGAGTCATTGTGACGTAAGCAGAAAGCGAGGGCCCGCTGTGAATGGTTTGTTGAAAACCAGTCCCAACACTCGCTCTCTGTGAATATGACAGATCTGGAACGGAGGAAAACCATTGTGACAAACGCTTGTTGTTATTGTTGTAACGCAGCAAAACAAAAGTAAACTATTTTTTGTCTTTGCGGTAGAAATCGGCATTGCTTAGTGTTCTCCAGCTGCTACGGTTTCCTCTTTCGTGCATTTCACACTGCAAGGCGTCTTTCATGCCATTGTGGAAGTGGCATGCTGGAAACACAATGAACCTGAACTGCACTTCCCCTGGAACCTCCACTGTATCGTGGGACATTTCGGAGGAGATCAGAGGTCAAACTGGCTGTGTTACAACATTTTATACACAGGTCTTAAAAGGGACGTATTATTCAAAATTCATATTTTGTACTTCCATTTCGGTTTTCTAAAAACAGCCCAAGTGCTTAAAAAACACCCAGATGTTTCTTGACAATAAATTAATGTTTTTTAGTGTCTGGAAAATTTGTCTTTTCAAAAACCTAAGGGATGTAACTCCATATATCAGCAGGCACTGTTCGTTACCTAGCAACTCCAGCAGAGTTCCGCCCGTTACCTAGCAACCGCAGCTGAGTTCCGCCCGTTACCTTACAACCGGAGCTGAGTTCCGCCCGTTACCTAGCAACCGGAGCTGAGTTCCGCCCGTTACCTAGCAACCGGAGCTGAGTTCCGCCCGTTACCTAGCAACCGGAGCTAAACTGCAGCACATTTGCTCAGCTGGTTTTCAAATTCAAAAATACTTTATTGATCCCAAAGGGAATTTAATGTTGTTGTAGCTCATATTAATTCAGATTCTTCAAAGAGTTACTGTAGATGGTAGAGTTATTGTAGAAGGCTGTTGGCAGAAATGATCTCTTGTACCGGTCTGTATTACAGCGAACCTGAAAAAGCCTCTGACTGAAGGCACCAATATCCCAAGACAATCTCAGAAAGAGACTCATGGTAAGGGTTGTCCATAACTTCCTTGATTTTATCACTGTATGAGCTGTACAATGGCTGCTGGAAGAAACAAGTGTTTTGTTGTTGACTTAACATCCCGAAACCACTTGCTGCATTCTTGTTGGTTGTGCAGAAGGCTCCACTTCTGCTTTTCAAAGAAGTACAGTTGTATATTTGCACATCCATTTGCAGCCATTTTCACTTGCAACAGTAAACGTTGAGTAGAGGGCGTGGCTAGGAGCAGCTTATTTGGACTTGAAGTAACAAGAGGCCCTAAAACAGCTCATAGGCCGAACCCAGCAAACTGAAATCTCATTATCCAGGAATGATTTTGTGAAAAAAATCTCCATACACCTATCCTAATCTGTTCAAGTCAGCCTAATAGGGCAGCTTTTACACCAGAACAGTAGTGTTTTGAATGAACTTTATTGATGGCCCACATTTAAAACGATGAGAGATCGGGTCTAATTGGCGTGTGGATCAGGCATCTTTGAGGGTTCTGATACAATCTCAGTTGTGTGATTGTGTCTGAGGAATCTGACCCCCCATCTTCCAATCTGCCTGTCTGTCAGCACTCCTGCAGAAAAAGATGTTGTACAAGAATCCCACCCGTCTGCAGCAGGAGATCACAGAACTGCTTCACTTTATGGAAGCAGGCCTGTCACACCGGTATGTGGCTCATCTGTTAGCACTCAGCGTAAGAGTGGCTAAGTAGGCATCTTACTTATGAAGGTAGTTTCAGCTTCTGCTGGCTGCTCTTAAATTCTCTTTAAAACAGAAAATAATATCACATTTAATTTGTACTAAACTTTGAAATAAGGGGATACTCATTTCATTGATTTTGAAAGGATGATGATTTTCTGAAACATCAGAAAGTTAGCAACTTTGTTAATACTACTTTGTCAAAGTGTCAGTTTCATCAAAATGAAAAGTCCTGACATAATAGTTTGACAATTTAATAAAATGGATTTATCATGTTTTTAGCGCACTAAATCTTAATGTACGCCTGATATATAAAAGAAAAAGGGACACAGTGCTTTGTTACTTATTGTCAATGCTACAACTAAGTAACAAAGTCAGAAAAAGTTTTAATTAAGAAAACCTTTTCTGTTTCTGTTTCTTTAAACTTTTTCTCCCTCATTAATGAACTACTTTCATTAGCGAAGGAGAGGGAAAGTAATTCAGCTATGCTAGCTTGACTTTGACAACTGTAAGCAGTACATGTGCTGTGGAATTTGGAGTGTTTAGGTTCAGATCAAATAATTAAAAAAAGATTACCTCCACACCAACTCTCACAGATTATCAGTAGAGCAGGTCTTTAGCTAATCTACCACCGCCGTGTTAGATTAGCTAATAACAACGGTAGCTAACCTACCACAGCTGTGTTAGATTAGCTAATAGCAGCGGTAGCTAATCTATTTATCACTTATGAATAATTGCAAAATAAACAATAAGCCTAAAAACATAAGACTGTAACAGACTGAATGTTTGGTTCTTTGCTCGGGAAATGTTTGAGTGTTTTTTTTGGTGTTGAATCCTGATACGTTAGTGGCGTTGTTCTCAGTTGCTATGGCAATGAGTCTGCATGTAGCGTAGCCGACTCAGAAAGCGAGAAAAAAGAATGGTGGTTTTGAGTTGTTCTTCAGAGATTTTTCTGCATTATGTTTTCCTTTGCTGCAGCGCACTTCACTAAACTAATACCAACACCTCCATCCAGGTTTCATTTTGTTGACGGGATTGTTCAAACACTTCTTTTACATGGCATCGGTGGCATGTAAGGATTGTCTTTTTGCCCTCCGTTGTTGTGCGCATGCACAAATTTTCCAGATTTAAACAATAACATCCAACGGGTCTATAGGAAATGACAACACAATATTCAGAAGTGTAGTTTGATTTGGCTAGCATGAAATAATAGGATCATGAAACAGCAGATAACTCTATTGAAGCAATTGATGCAAGTCTAAAACCATTTAAAACTTGTTGCAAGGAATAAAATTGCTGCTATGGTGTTGAGGTTGAATCAACAGCTATGAGAATTATAATTCTGGTAAGAGAAATGCACCAAAAATCAACTACAGGTTTTGATATTTTTAGGCCAAAAATGAATTAACATCTTCAAAATAGTGATTCTATTTTATTACCAGTGTTTACGGGATACTTGGTTAAAAATACCCTTCAGGCAAGAAGAAATCACTTCCTTCGACGGTTTGTGGCTGTTAACTGGAGCCAGTTATGCTTCTGGTTAAAAAACATAACTCCAACTTGCTTGTAAAAACAGACAGCTGTACATAACCACAGCAACACGTGAAGTGAAACAAAAACCTGGAGAGGAAAGTCTGATATGAATGACATCATCTTGAAATGTGAATCCCAGCCTCGCTATTAAAGACTGAGAAGGTATAATTGTGAGTTTAGGTTTGTTTTGGAATAATAAAACCCCCATAATTGGCCAGCCGAATTGCCGGGACGGAATTGTGTGTATGTCACGGATGAACAGGCTGTGACCCAACAGATGATAGGGTTAAACACTCGGCTATAACCGCGTACACGACTGCAAATTGGCTTTGGCAGATGAGGAAAACAATACAGCCTGTAATCTAGACTAAAACACAAACAGGGAGATGAGTGTATGGTGGTGTGTCACAGCCAGTCAAGCTGAATTGGAGAGTGTGTGTTGGGGTGGTGAACTTTCCAACCCACCACCTCGCACCGACACACAAACCTGAGCGGCCTGCTCCAGAATCAATCCAAAGTGTTTCATGTTATCAGCCAGGCCTGTAATCTTATCTGAGGGACTCTTGAGGAGGAGCCTGAAGAGATACAGTGGATAGTGGGGTCAGGGTCAGGACAAAGGAGCTTAGATGTTGGCATGTGCGTGTGTGTGTGTGTGTGTGTGTGCATGCGTACATGTGTCATTTAATTGGGTGGTGGCTGTAATTGTTACCTGTGAGCTCAGTGGACTTGAGGGCGTTTGGGTAAACGAACCGCTAAACCTCTTGAACTATAAAGGGGGGTATTATGCAAGGTTGACTTTTGTGAGCTTTATATCATATTATCAAGTTATTTTTGTATTGTTTTGATTTGTTCATGCCTATTTGAGAAATCCTTTCCCACGTAGCTCCTCGTCCGCCCCTCAGACTAGCGGCAGCAGCACTTAGCAAACAACTGGTGGAACTGCGGATCTGCTGAATTTATCATAGGAACTACTTCTCAGTGAAACGCCAGTAAAAGCATTACTGAAGGTTGAATGGAGGAACCATGTTGTGTTGACGTGCTGAAAGCTGAGTGTCGGAAAGCGCAGGAGCTTCTTAAAGAGAAAGAGGCCCAATTTTAAGTCAGATATTTTTTTTTTCTTTTAAAGATTTGCTTGGCTCTACTGGCCTTTATTTTAAAATGAAATGACAGGAAAGTAGGTTTGAAGTCAAATCTCATGCATTTTTGAACAGCAGAAGTGGAGCCTCCTGCACAATCACCAAGAATTCAGCAAGTGGTTTCTGGATGGTAAGTCAACAACAAAACACTTGTCTTTTCCAGCAGCCATTATACAGAGCATTCAGCAGTAAAACCAACTCACTAAACATGCTGGGGCTCAGATTGGGTTGCTAAGTAATGGGCTGAGATTGCTGAGGTTGCTAGGTAACAAGCGGTGCCTGCTGTTTTGTGATGTTACATTCTAGAGGTTTTTGAAACGGCTCGTTTTCCAGACACCAAACATCCTGAACGTACTACCAAACACCAACTGGGTGTTGTTTTTTTCTTATTTTTAAGCACTTTGGCTGTTTTTAGAAGCAATAGACGCCTGCTTTAACTTAGCTAAGTTGTAAAGTGTTATTTTTAGCTACAGAGGGAGATGGAAAAGAAGCGCCTATAAAATGACTTGGGCACCTACCACTCACTGAGCTCTTCTCACTACCAACGTACTCTACCGTCATCTGAACAGCTAAAGTTCTGGGTCATCAGCAGCCCAATGATCCCAAACAGAGCAGACAAACAGAGACAACTCCATTAATGCCTGCTAACGTCTATGAACTAGTGATGGTCGATGCCACAGATTTTCCTTCTGATCCCATACTGAGTAAAATTGAAGCTGATACTGATACTTTGTGCAAAAACACTTAATTTCCCTTTTAAAACCAAAAGAAAATTGCTGTAATTCAAATCTTGGCTACATAAAAAGAACACAAGACATCAGTCTATTGTATTTATTTTAAACTCAAAAGTACTTTGATAATTTAGTTACTTTTTAATGACATGTTATCTCAAATCACTTAAGTATTGAAAGCATTGGTACTTAGATTTGAGAATTGATCTTATAGCATAAAGATCTGGTATCAGAAGAATCAATATTTCAGTATCAATACACACAGTGCTCAAAAGAGGAGTAGTCCAATACAACGATGTAGGAAAACAACTACGGAGAGCCAGTGCTGCTAAAGATGTTCAACAAGCTGCTAAATCACAGCCGTTCTGCTTGCATGTTTCGTAGTTGGCTTCTTCTTTGTTCAATAAATAATAATATCAAACCTGTTCTTTGGTTTTGTAATTTGAGGTTAGATTAAATTAATTTTAGAGCCTGATAATGATCCTATTATCTTTATTGCTTCCTGATACGTAAAACGACCTCCCTGCCATGGCTGTACGACTGAATGTTCCTGGGAGTCCTTCAATAGTAAATTTATTTTTAGGCCAGGTTCCGTCACATACTGCATACCTCCACGTTAACTAAAGGAGACGAGGTCCACAGAGTTCTTTTCAAGCCCCTCAAACTCCCATAAACACATCAGCACATGGAGTCTGGAGCAGGCATCCCCCTGTAGGCATTTTTGTGGGCAGCTGAGGCTCTTAAGTGGTCAAGACAGACGCAGCACCAGTCAGAACGAAAGCTGGATGGAAATCTAAAGCCTTCATTAGCACAAATGATTCAGAGCCTTTCCACGGGGCCTTGCTGAGTTTGGAGGAATGACAGTAGACGGGAGTCGACACAATAATGCCGTCCACGCACGAGAAAGGTTGTGAACCCTGTTCAAAATACCGGCGTACTGAGAGAAACCCATGAATTAACTGTATTATGATGTTATGTGTTTTTCTCTTCTGGGTATAAAAGTTGGAAGTAAACAAACATGAACACAGGTTAAAACTTAAACATGTGCCTGGAGACGTCATAAGCTAGGAAAACAAATCGTAAGGGTCAGATTCTGTGACAACAGAGTCAAACAGTTTTTACTGATTTCTGGTCGATTTGCCTTATCGCCATTTCATGTCTTCACATACTAGTAAAAAAACTTGGGTACAAAACGATCCTGTCTGTTGTGGGTCATTTTGTTTTTACATGCCTGTGTCAAAAAAACACCCCCTGCATGTTATTGTTTACATCCGGAAATTTAGCACATGCGCACGACGCTGGAGGGCAAAAAGACGATTCTTTTACATGCCACGGTAAAACAACTCCGTTAACTAAATGAAACTTGGAGATGGAGGTATTAATAATTTAGAGCAGAGCGCCACAGCATAAAACCGTTGAAAACAACTCAACCGCTTTTTTCCCCTCGCTTTCTGTCTCAGCCAAGCTACACGCAGACTCGTTGCCATAGCAACTGACAAAAAAAACGCCACAAAATGTTTCAAGATTCAACACCAAAAAAACACTCTAACATTTCCGACACAAAGAACAGGACATGTTTATTTTGCGATTATTAATAAGTGATCGCTGTGGCAGATTAGCTACCGCTGCTATTAGCTAAGCTAACACATCTGTGGCAGATTAGCTACCGCTGCTGTTAGCGAAGCTAACACAGCTTTAAAATCTACTTCTGAAAACTCTGATTACTATTCCTTAGATACTTTAACTTTAAAAGTACTGTAAAAAAAATTAAAGTAGGTCTAAAGGGCTGGTGTCACTGGATAGAGCAGAAATACATAAGCTGGTATCAGTGGTTTCATCTTGCTTCAGTTCTGTCGCTGGAATGAGGCTTAACTTTTTACACAAAAACCTTTCAAATGATGCTGAGTGTAAAATAATTAAAAAGAGCCTCACCAGCTCAGGTAATCTGACTCTGCATCTCTTGTTCCCTTCCATCCAACCTTATTAAAAAGAGAAAAAAGAATCAGGCTGCTGGAGGAAACACCCACTTCCTCGACATTCCTGAAGGATTTTCCATACGGAGAATAGTAAACAACCTACGAACAAAGAGGGAGAGGTGGGCAGGGCATGCAGACAAGTTAACGTTGTTTTCCTTGGAGTTGTAAATCAAACTGCAGGTCAAGGAGGAGGAGAAGCCTTTTGGAGCTGTTTACCATCAGCAGCGACAGTGGCAGGAGTAAAATAAAGGAACAAAGGCCTGAATGAGACCCTTAACCTCCAGGTGCCTGATGCACACAAGCATTCGCTGCCTGGCACGGCATGGGGAGGAGACCGGCGCTGGTATGGGGGAGGAAGGCCTCCTTATCGGCCTGCAGTTTGGAAAACACTGCTTCATGCTCTGATTCATGTTAAAAGGCTGAACTTAAAGCAGGAGCTATGTTGCAGAGGATGTCAAAGTCATTTTTATTTTGGGCCACATTAAGATCATGCATGTTTTTTTAAGGTCACTTTGGTCAAAATGTGTTGATTAAACTTACAGAAGTGAATTAAATAAGCACTTTTGAAAATTAAACAATATTGAGGTATTAAGGCCGTAGTAAAAAAATAAAAATAAAAAAATTATGAGAATAAAGTCATATTACGAGAACAGTCGTTATGAGAATAGTCATATTATTGCGACTTTATTCTCTTTTTGTTATGACTTTTATTTAAATATTGATTTTATTCTCATTTTGTTAATCTTGTATTCTTTCAACTTTACTCTTGTTTGAGTTTATTTTTGTAATATTATGACTTTATTCTTGAATTGTTTTTTACTTTATTCTCATAATATTATTACTTATTTTGTTGTACAACTCCATTCAGAAAATATTAGGACTATTCTCATGATACTATGACTTTATTCTCATAATATCTAGATTTATTTACTTGTACGACTTAATTTTCAAAATATTTCATATTATATTAAGACTTTGTTCTTGTATTATTTTGACTTTATTCTCACAATTTTACGACTTTATTCTTGTAATTTCATTTATTTTATTTTTCTATTGTGTCTTGTCTCTTTTCTCATTGATTTTTTTGTAATCTAAATCACATAATTTGTGGTGCTAATTTTGAAATATTTGCAAGACATTTTGCAAATATTCCCACTTATGCATGGCAGTAACTGTGACTTTTTGTTACTCGCCACATCGATCACGAACTACAAATGAATATCAAGTGAGGCAATTTCCGTATCATTTATTATTTATCGTGAAAATTTTCTTTTACGAATTTTTACTTCTTTTTGTCACAATAAATTTCAGTTAATGTAAAAAAATATATATACATTTTTATTATTTTCTCCGCTGTTTTTTCAACAACAGCAACAATAAATATCAGTATATTTAAAAACAGGAATGTTTTGGGATGCAGTTACCTAAAAAAAAGCTATACATACTTTTTAATTGTCATTTTTTATCGTTATCACAACAGTACTAAATATTGTGATAAACGTCTAACTCCATATTGGCCACCAAACGTCTAGAGGGCCACATAAAAAGCTGCGGCCGGCCGGATTTGGCCCTCAGGTCTCGAGTTTGACACATGTGCTTAACGCATGTAAAAGAAGGAGAGAGAAATCTGCAAATCTGGTGGGAAAGGAGGCAAACAATCTGGCAAGTACAAACAACCAGTCAGACTTTTAACCCAAGAAACAGATGGCTCAAATGGAAAAACCGATGTTTCGCAACGTAGCCAGTCGACGCTTAAAGGTCTAATTTGTAAAGCAACTCCGAGCACCTGGTGGTGACATTTCGCATTTCCCCCAGACGAGCAGGTGAGTCTGTGAATTTTCCGGAGCAGAGGAGTCACGCTGGCATACATCTGTTTGACTTTTGAAAGCGCTGGTTTGTGCAGTTGCCTGACGTTTCCTGCTGGCACACTGGCACACACACACACACACACACACAGATGAGAACCCGTTTGCCTCTGAAAAAACTCAGCTTCCTTCTTTAAAGGTCACTCCTTTCAGTGTCGGCAGCTTCTGAGGGCATGTAAATCTGACACAGAGCAACAATAACGCCGCCGCGCCAACCTCAGGCCTGGGAGCTGCAGAAAATAACGGCTGCGCTCGTGTAACACAGGAGGCCCGTTAAAACGCTGCTCTGGTGTCACAGAGGCCAATGCAGGATGTGAGTGACTCATCTTCTATCCTGCTATCTAGCAAGGGCCCAGTAAATCTGAGCTGCTTGTTCTGACGAGGCATTTTTCTTTTTTGTTTTTTTCTAACCCTCTGGCAGAGGCCGGCCTGTAGTTGCAGATCCTGCCTCGGCTTGCACACAGGAATGTACTATTGAGAAAGCAGTGTACCACAAACCCTCCCAGCCATTCCAACCCGTAATCAGATCCAGCCTGTCATCCCCCATCCCGTCTCCGATCTCTCTTTCTCTCCCTCCTTTTCTCTCGTCAGTCCCGTTTTCGACATGCACACGTTGAACTGAAACACCCACACACACAACGGGCCGTCAGACGCCCACACAGAATCACAGACACCAATTTGTAGACATGCTAGCTTGTGAAAATGCAACACTTAAGACACTGGAAGATGGAGATGTGTCGGCAAAATGTTTCCTTTACTTCACTTTAACTTAGAAATCTGTATTTTTGGAAAAATACAGATTTCTGTCTCCACTTTGTCCGACTGGGGACCAAAATTGCAACATTTGTTACATTTTCCGGTTCACTTTGCTTTCACACTGCACTTTGTCAAACTATCCAAACTAATTGAACAGTCTGTTCCCCTCCTCACCTGTGGCAGCACTGCACCAAGAACTACTTAAGTAAACAACACAAAAACCTCAGAAGAAGACATGAGCGCAACTTCCTTCTTCACAAAATATAAACAAAACGGAGTGGCGTCAGATTTTCACGGTTGTAGGATTTCTTTGGTGAAATACCACAAGCCATTTCTCTAGCTAGCGCTAAGCTCAAGCGGGTTTTTTTTGGTTGTTTTTACCCAGAATGCCCTGCATTGCAGTCCACTTCCTGCTTTTGGAGCAGTCTCCTGTCTGTTTGCCATTCACATACACATTCAAACCCCTAAATTAGGGGAGCTAATCTTTTATGTAGCGCTTTAGTGTTTTGCTAACTTTTGCTAATGTTTTATTAACGTTTATTAAATAAAAGCAACAGTTTATTTGCCTGTTTTGCAGACTTTCAGATAAAAAGGTTTGACATCTAAGTTGACATTTATATTCATGCTCTTATTTTGAAGTGAATGAAAACTGTTTATTCAGAAGTTCCACTTCCTGTTCTCGTTCTCTCTTTTTTCTCCTAAAAAACTGTATTTAGCAATTGGTAAGAATATAAACAAACAAAAGCAATTGCATGAACAAACAAACAACCAGTCTTAGCAAATAAATGCAAAGATTCACATGTATGGATTGTTTTGCGTTTCCTTTTCCAACCAGATGTCCTGAAGCTCCATGTGTTGGTTTGTTAAATATTTCAGCCAACAGATTCTATTTAAAGTGATTTGATTATACAGGACTGAGAGTAATCAGATCTGGTTGTTACTAATAAAAATTAACTGAGCCTAGGTGGGGTTTTTATTTCTTCTATTAGACAAAATCATCATCTGAAAACTGAATTATGCGTTTACTGAGGTTAATTTTGTCTGATACTAACATCTGTTTGATGATCTGGAACATTTAAGTGTGACATAGAAAGTCAAAACAAAAAAGGGGCAAAAACACAAAATCTTACCAAGTACTTTAGGTCTAGTTTCTAATGGAAATATCTTCGTACACATGAAATAAGATGAAAATTAACTTATAAGTAACTTTTCAGCAAGATAGTCAATAATTCCTTAATTTTGATGAAAAGCTACTGGTTCCATTGGCAGATCATTTCACTTTAAACACAGGAAAAACGTTTGTTATAAGTCAAATTATCTGCCAATGAAAGTAGCACTTTCTCACCAATGCTAAGGAATTATTTACTCAAAACAAGCTCTTATAGGTGAAAAGTTACCTATGAGCAAATGTTGTTTTATTTCAAGTATACCAGGATATTTGTAGAAATACTTGGTAAGTTTTTGTGATTCTGCAGCGTATTTTTTCACAGCAAATGCTCCCTTCAAAATGGTTTGACAAGCTAATCTCTTCATTTCTTCCCATCTGATTGGATAAAATGGCTGCTATCCCTTCCCTCTTCTCCCACTTTGCGTCTTTTCACTGAGGTGGGATGGGGAATATTTTCTTTAAGCTCCCTTTTCTCTCTTCTTCTCTGAGGAAACTCTGACTGTGGGATCATTTTCTTGGCTTTCAATAAACTCTTGGATCCTGTGCCTCTTTGAGAAACCGCAGCTTCGATTACACAAAACGAAGCAGCACACAAACCCCGGGCAACCGAAAGGTGTTTTCAATAATTACTTATTATGTGTGTTTGGCGAATCAGAAACATCTGCGGCGAAATCGACTGAAAGAGCCCCAAAACATTCCTAAAATAGGAGTGACGCACGCAGGCTCGGAGACACACACAAACACACTGGAGGGCTACACTGCACCATTGTCAGTATGGGTCTATTTGTGGGCTGTTTCTTTAGCTGGCCGCAGCTGCGGAAATGAATATCAAATGTGTTTCTGCTCCCATAAATCAAAACCGTTTGCCGTGTTCTGACTTTCTTTCCCCTGTTTAAAGTCGATTTGCAGGGGCAGTATGTGTTACACTTACACCCCCACGGTTTAACTCTTTCCTCTGAACTACTCACAGAAAAGAGCTTAGGAACTGGAGGTTAATGCGATGCAAGCAGCATGGAAGCGTTTCAAGTTTTAAAAGAGCCAACAGAAAGTCTGAGAGATCTGAAACGCCAGCAGAAGCGGTTACAAACTCTGATATTTGAAACCTTTGCGCCAGAAAGCACCACGATTACCAGATAAGATCACCAGGAAGACTATGTGAACACTTGCGCAAACTTTTTAAGTTGTTTTTTGCCAAACTGGAAGCTTGCTAAAAGGTTCTGCAACATTCAGCAGTTGCTATTATGTAAATCACTGATTTTATTGGGGGGGTTTTATTGTGGGCCCATGAGAATCTACATTAGCAGATGAGAGAGGGCTTTGGGATACAAAAACGTACAAAGGGACCATTTTTTTACCTTAAGGCCCTTAAAAACCTCAACACTACCATAATTGTTAATAACTGCTTCTGGGAACAGCAACAGCAGTCTTTAATTTACATCCATGGTCTGTGATGGAGGTACCACTGCTGATATTTGGGCTGCCATAGTGGTACTCAGGGAAAGTTTTGGTGTTGTTTGCAAGGCAAAAACAAACAAATTAACTGCAATGAAGCACACCGTACATGTGAAAATTTTAACGGGATCTGATGCATGAGAAGAGCAAATAAATAGTTTTTGCTCCAGTTATCACTGAGTTTTATATGCAAAGCAGCCATATTGGATTTTGAGATTGGAGCCAGCGAGAAGCTCCAGACTTTGGCAGCTTGAAGTCGTAGACTGTCTCTCTAAACATTAATAACCCACAAATGGGTTTCAACAAACGTTTTCTTCTTCAGTGTCAAGGTCATTAAAAAAAACATATGCTCATGAAGTTTGGTGAATTTTACTTTACTAAGTCTATGGACAGAATGAATCTGCTTAGGTTTGCTTTGTACACATAAGAAGCTGAGATTGTGAATATCTGTAATAAAGTGATTGGTGGGAATTGGGAAGTTGGTTGGTTGAGAGGTTGGCTGGTTGGTTACTAGTAGGTTAGTTAGTTTGTTGGTTTGTTGGCTAGTTTGTTGGTCGGTTGGTTGGTTGGTTGGTCGGTTGATTGGGAAGTTGGCTAGTTTGTTGGTTGGTGCCACATGGCTGTGCTACAGACAAGAAACCAGCTTGGCTCAATGTTCCCCCACTTCATCACTTACTTCATCTCTTGCAAGCTTGGAGGTGCATCTTGCGTAAACTGGTTTCAACCTTTCCAGTTTTCCTTGATCGTTTCAAACACTAAAGCAGAACAAAAGCAAATGAAATCTTCTTTTATTCCTAGAGATTCAGATATTTGCATTTAATATCTTAAAATTTAGTTTTTTTCAGGAAAATGCTATTACTTTTCCTGGCAGTTGGGTGTAGGAAGGCTTGTCACTTTGGTAGGAAAAGACACTGCTGGTAATATCACAGAGCTCAGGTGCCAATCATAACACAGTGTGCACAAAAGCAGGTGAAAGAGGGTGGACTGCTGAAGGTGCTCCTGGCATCGGCTTTACATCTGCTTTTCAGGGATTAGAGGGGATTTAGCAGCGCCAAAATCTTATCCCAACCTACCGTCCAGGCCAAACCAACATGCACACTCCAGCTCAGGCTTCATGACAATAGACCTGGCTGTCTGTTGGTTTAGCATATCTGAATACTTGCTAGCAGGGATTGTGGAGGCCAGCTCTGATGTCCAAAGGCTCTGAGCAGAGAGAGAAGGATGAGGGAGGGAAGCAATACCAAATGGGAGAGTGCACAATTGCATATGCCTGTGTGTTCAAGTTGGGTAGGATAGAGAGGGGTCAGATGAGGCTGCATATGTGAGTGTGTATGTTTGGGAGAGAGGAATGTGAGGGGGACAAAGGGGGACAGTCAGCAAGTAGCATCCCATTAATACCAGCCCTAATCTCCACCCTAAGCACAGAGTATGTACACACACATCCAGGGAGATGGCCAGACAGACAGAAGGCGGAGGGCAGGGTGGGATGTGTGAACTCTGTTTTCATTCCAGAGTGAAATGGAAAGGAAGAGGAAATGTTTTCATTCCACGTGAAACAACCAACACCTACACTAGACTCAACACTGACAGAAATAAATGGCACAAACAGCGTCCGTGGCGGCAGCTGCGAATGCAATGCAACATCATCAGCCATCATTCTAGGAATATCTTTGCTTTCATGCCATGTAGCTTTCTGAGTGTCAGGAGATAGATTATCACCAAATCTAATGGAGTCTCTTGACTTTCCAATCACGTGTCGAAGGTTTCAGGTTGATTTTGGGGTGAAAGAAATCACAGCCCATTAAAAAAAAAAAGTCATCCATGTTGTTTTCTGAAGTTTGGTAAAATCAACATTGACGATACATCCCTGTGAGAGTAAACATGAATTTCCAGGTTGGGTTGTGATGATAACTGGGTTAGCATCAGACCTTGATCTGACGGAAAACCTGATCTAAACAGCGCCAGTGTTTACTCCTGACAGTAGATAGTGACTGAAAGTTTTTAGTCCTTGGTACAGCAGAACATGCTGTATCAACATCTTCCAGGCAATTGTGCATTTCCCACAGTGAACAATATTACAGAGATGGGCCACCTGCGTTTGTGGAAAAGTACAGCGGAAACCGCAGAGGCGTAAATTTAGATTGTGAGAGAGATGCAACGGCGCCAAGTAATTAAACCAAAATGGGTTTCTTTTATTATTTCTCAGTTTATCAGTTCTCAGACATTTTTTTTTGTTTCAGCGAGTAACTTAAAAGTTACTTTTAAAAAAAGTACAGGTTACTTTCTCAGAACTTACAAGTTGCTTACAAAGTATTTTTGGGAACATTGATGAATTATTAGGTGGAGAGGCCAGAGGAGAGCCGCCTAATTACTTAGTTACTTTCTACAACTTCCATGCTACTCTCTAGAACTTACTTTCTAGAGGGTTACAGGTTATTTTCCAAAACCTTTGCAAAGCACCAAGAATTGAGAGGATTCAGGAATAACTGATATATGCGAGTCCCAGACAGAACCCTGTAAAGTTCAGGGAAGTAAGTTACTGGTTCAGAGAAGTAATCTGTAAGATCTGGGAAAGTAAACGCCATGCTCTGGAAAGTCACTTGTAGGTTCAGAGAGACGAGCCTGAAAATTTTACAAAGTAGTCAGTTAGTCTCTAGTTTTAGGTTTTACTTTCAGCGAACTTATAGGATACTTTTCCGAAGCTTACTGTTGGTTCCTGAAAGTCTGTGCCAATCTGTTGTTGTATTATTGTTCATAAATTTTACACTGATTCCACTTATAGAGGTTTGCATTTCTGGATCTTATGCAACCAAAATTACTTCGAAACTAAGTTTGATTAATTGAAATTCCAGATTTAAACCAATAAATATTCTCTTTCCTCGTAGCATGAAGTTGTTTAGTATTGTTAAAATAAATGTATTTCGCTCCCTCCAATGAAAACTGCTCTAATGTCAGTAATTTAGCCAGGCTGAGTATTTATATTAGGACCATGTAGGACTTCTTGGTTCTGTCTGTTCATCATTTCTGTTTGGTTTCAATCGTTGGATAAAGTCCTGAGGAACACAAATTTCCCATCAGCTATTTTCCGAGCACCAAACGCTGAGACGCACATGTGAGTGCGGCCGTTCAAATAAATACCAGATTGCACCTCTCCAAACGTTGTTCGGTGAAAACCCTTCGCTCGCACGGCGCTGTCAGGCTCCATAAATTTCCCCTGAACGCATGTTCTTTTAGCATGCAGCCTGATGTGTTTAAAGCCCCGAGCCTGGCATGCAAGTGCCTGCTTGTGCTGCACACACACGCAACCATACCCCTCCAACCCACAGCGTTATTTTATTAAGCTCGGCATATTCACAGCCGATGCATTGGCTGAAATTGGTGGCTTTGCAGCCCTTTGCTCAGTAATTAAGCTGGAAATGATCAGATGGTGCGTGTCGCGTTGATGCTCTTTCATAATTACGTACGTGTGAGAATCCTTCGCTGCATCTGTACAGTAGGAAAGGAAAGAGCCTCTATGAGTCAAAGCCCCTCGCCTGCCATAACCCTCGCTCCTTTAAGCTGAGAATGGCAACATTAACAACCCCCTCAGTGCTGGAAGAAGTGATGTCAGCCTCTCCTCTCGCTGAAACACCAGCACAAACAAATAACTGAAACCCCCTGGATCGCTAACATCAGACACTGGCGCGGAGTACCAGCCGAATCTAGCCAGCCCCTGCGAAACACACGCACACAGAGCCACCTTTGGTGTGCACTCCTACCCTTCCTTCGCTGAATGGCCACATTCATAGCCGCCTGCATCGAAACATAAACCGCTATTAATAAAACAGCAAGGGCCCGCTTAATGGCACCTGCCTAGCCCTGCCAATGTACACCCAAACCCACTCCGGCAACAAGTGTTATCATAGTCTGCCCTATGAGCGGTGCAATAAAAAAATATGGTAGAAACATATGGGGAAAGTAAAAATCCTGGCGATTTACTGAGTGACGGGGGGCGGGTGGCTCTGAGCTGCAAGTGGAAGACTATTTACAGCCAGGTGTGAGCGCAGGAACACCAGGCTCTTTAAACACTCAGCATGAAGAATCGGAGGTGATAGCCAGCCTGTTTATAAGGTAGAGAAAAGTGGTGCTACGTAAAGAGCCCTTGGAATAAAACCAGCCGGAGCGCGTTGGGGCGCCAATGGAAAATGAAGCCGTGCCATGCTAAAGGATGTGCCAGAGTTTCAGGCACGAAGGGGAAGAAGTTCATAAAAGGGAAGATGATGATGACAAAAGAAGACTGTAGCTCGTAGAAAAGTGTGTGACATGTTATAAATGTTTTATAGTGCAGCAGATCAAAACCTTTCACATGAGAATAGGAGAATTTAACTTGACCAGATGTTCACAGAGGCTAGGCTTCTGAAAACAAACTTTAGCCACTGAAAAAATTCAAGATGACTGCCATGGTCACCTAAAATTCACAGGATTTATCACAGATGGATACTTTTGGTGTCAAATCATAATTTTTTTTACCCATTGAAATCATATTTACTGATAAGTTTTTGATTTTTCAAGTTGGCCACCATGGTTGTTGCTCTAAATCTATTAATGTGTTTGGTGTCAAATTATAACCTACATACTTTGAATTGTAAAAATCCTATATATCTTTATGATCCTGTATTTTTTTTTTATTCTTTATCTGGTGGAGATTTTTCAAAATGGCTGTCATGGTTTTAATGGAGAATATATGTGTGCATTTTAGATGGTCATGGCGGCCATCTTGAATTTTTTCAGTGACTAATGTTTCTTGCTTTAGAAATCTACTCTCTGGGAACATCTGGGCCTTTCCATTCTCATGTGAAAGGTTTTGATGCATATTATTACTTTAAAAACATGATGTTTTTCATCTAAATAATGAAATTGGTCAACAGTTCATGGCTAAAAAAACTGTGGCTATGTTGAAAAATGTTTGTTTTCCAGAAATTGAAGTGGCTACTGAGAAAAACTACAAACCATACAAGCTGAGGGGTAACCATGCACATTTTTATGCTTGTATTCACATTCGAAAGATTTTACAGTAACATACTGCACTATTAACAGTAACTAGAGGAAGAAATTTGAGTGAAGAGAAACATTAAGACACTTTATAACCTCCCAGGTTATGTGCAACTTTAATAAAAATAAAACAGCACTTTGTTGGAGAAATTGTGGCACAACAGCAGATTACTCATACATCTTCTGGGACGGCTCTCTAATCCAGAAATATTGGGAAGACATAAAAGTAGCAGCTCTACGTTACGACGTCACCAGGTAACTCTGAACCCATCCAAGCACTGAACAGAAGCTTGGAACAAATCAATGCATGGAGGCGCCATAACTTTATGTGGCTGAACAAAAACAAAACTGAAGCTATTATCTTTGGACCCAAGGAGGAACGATCCGGAGTGAGCTACAGCTACAGCTAGAAACCAGAGACGGACTCAGACCTGAACATTCAGAGCCACATAAAGACAGTTACAAAGTTGGCCTTCTGTCACCTGAAGAACATTTCCAGGATTTAAGGACCGATGTCCCATCAAGAAATAGAGAAACTTGTCCATTTAGTCGTATTGATTACCAAAACCGGTCTCCCTAAAGAAATCAATCAGAAAGCTGCAGCTAGTTTATAAATCAATGAACACATTAAAGATCTGCTGTTGTTGTACCAACCTTCCAAAAGTCTACCCTCTCCAGAACCAGAACCAGACATTCTATTCTCCACTAATCTAGAACAAACTTCCAAAAAACTGCAAAACATCCGAAACACTGAGTTCCTTCAAATAAAAGCTAAAATTCCGCCTGTTTAGAGTAAAACCTGGAAAAATGATTGATATATTTGATGATGATTAATCTTGATGATTCTGATTATTTGATCAAACTGCTTGTTTTATGACTGGTTATGGTATTTTGTTTTTCTCATGTAAAGCACTTTGTGGTTGAAAAAAGTCAAATAAACTTGACTTGACTTGAAAGGCTCTCTGGACTCCTCGTCAGAAAAACCCCTTAATGTGGAAAAATAATCAAACAAGGCCTATTAAGTCTGAATAATACTTTCTTTGTGGTGCAATAAGTTGCAATACTTTGCATTTTATGCACTGCATGGGTAAAGCCAAGAGGCTATATGTCCACACTATAACTTTTCTACTTGGGCACTAAAGGGAAAATCAGGATCACTTCTTAAAATATTTTTGTGGTTGGTTTGAGGTATTTTCACACACTACACATCACTCTTTCCCATCTTTCAGCTCTTAGCGCTCACTGAAAAACACCGAATATTGTAAGGGTTTTTTTTCTCCACTTGTGGCAGACTTTGGCGTATCCAAAGCCTGAGGAGTGCTACGCAGCACCTGTAAGTCCACTTGCTTCCTTGCCTGTAACCACAGGCGAGGACAGGGGGGCGACGGGGCTGCAGAGTTTTCCCAGGCTCGGCCAAGGTGAGCATAATGGCTGCTGTGTTCCCCCTCTCACTGCATCTCCTGCGAGATCTCTTTGAACCGGGCGGCCATGTCAGCGGCTCCCAGCCCCCAGCCGCCATGCCGACCTTCATGTGCCCACAGGGAGCGATAGGCTGGGCGCCGACAGATCCAAACAGCGTACAGCACGAACACACACACACACACGCGCGCGCGCAAACAGGCGGGTGTGGGTTTTGGGCTTTTTGCCTGCAGAGGACGGGGGTATGAAATGAAATAAAGAGACGCTGCAGGAATATGAAGTTTTACAAGCTGCGAATGCAAGACTGCGCCATAAAAGTTTTTTGTTGCCTTTTTGTTTTACAGGTGACTTATTATGCTTCCTTGAACAGGTTATTATAGCTCTATGGGACATAAGAAACATTTTCATTACATTTTTTGTTCAAAAGCATTCTGTGGTAATGAGATTTTAGTCTGGTCAGTTCTGCCTACACTGCAAAAACACGAAATTTTAACATGCATCTTTGGTTTAGTTTCCAGTGCAAATATCTTAGTATACTTGAAATAAGGCAAATTAACTTAAAAGAAACTTGTTTAAAGTAAATGATTCCTTAATATTGATGAAAAAGTCCTTGTTCCATTGGCAAATTATTTAACTCATAACACGGAAAGAATAGCTTAATCTGCCAATGGAATATTAACTTTTTCATCAATATTAAGGAATTATTTACTGCTGCTGTTGGCCACGCCCCCCAACTCAACGTTTACACTCACACGTGAAAATGACTGCAAACAGATGCACAATTACTCAGCCATACATCTTTGAAAAGCAGAAAAAGGGCCTCCTGTACAGGCAACAAAAATGCACCAAGTGGTTTCTGGATGGTAAGTCAACAACAAAACACTTGTCTTTTCCAGCAGCCATTGTACAGTGCATAAACCGATAAAACCAGCTGACCAGAAGTGCTGGAGCTCAACTTAGGTTGCTAGGTAACGGGCGGAACGCTGCTGGGGTTGCTAGGTAACGGGCTGAGCCTGCTGATTTGTGACATTATATTCTGAAGGTTTTTGAAATGGGTCATTTTCCAGTCATCAAAAAACATTACGTTATTGCCAAAAAATGGCTGAGAGATTTTTTTAGAAGCAGTACAGATACAAATGGAAGTACAAAAACATGCAAAATGTGAATTTGCATAATAGGTCCTCTTTAATTAACATAATTTATGTTTGTTATTATCAAATGCTAAATGCAGAGTTCTGTTCTTGTTATTTCTACAAGCATCATAGGTTTGCTTCCCCTAAAGTTGGCATGTTTCACTGTCTTGAAATTATTTTTGATTTTATTTATGAAAATGAGACAGAATATAAATGGATGCAACTATTTTCAGATCTATATTGGATCATTTTTCATTCAACAACATAGTTCTGGATCACTACGTTAAGGTTTGTGGTAGTAAAGGAGGGTGAAACGTTTTAAAAGAACCTTCACGTTCAGTCAAACACCTTGCAGAGCAACGTGACTCTTGCTGCTCAGGTAGAGTACACAGCTGTGGTGCTGGCGCACGATCAGACAACCCGCTTCCTCTATCAAAGGTCATCACGCTGCTGTTTATACTATTGCCATTTAAATCTGCGTTACAATGACACAGCAAAAGCAGACACAATGGATGGACATGAACCCCCGATGGGAGCTGATAAAACACTTGGGTCTCATGCCAAAATACAGAGAATGCAAAAAGTACTAACAATACTGTGGCTCCGTTTTTTGTTTTTTCATGTTATTCACAGCATGAAAAACTTTATTCTACCAAAAACGACCACCGCGCAGTCTGGGCGCAGCTTGGAGGTGTGTGCGCAGCTCTTAGTTCAAACTACTTCTGATTTCTTTCCTGCATTTAATCTGCAGGAAATAAATCAGATTTCAAGAAACTGTTTTTTAAACATGGTTTAAAAAACACAGTTTTCTTCATTCCCCCAGCAACCAGCACAGCTTAGTCTGGACGCAGTTTGGAGTTGTGTGTGCGCCTCTCAGCTTGTCCTCCTTTTCTATTGACCAGGAGAATATAATTTTTTTTTTTTCATTTAAAATGCAACTCAAGAAACACTTTAGTCTCCCAGCAACCACTACAGCCGTGTCTGGGCGCAGTTTGGAGGTGTGTGCACGCCCCTCAAATCAGACTCATTCTCTATTCACCAGGAAATTGGGATTACTTCCCCCCCCCATTTTAAAAATATCAACTTAAAAGCACAGCTTTCTTCAGTTTTCCAACTCAGCTCATTTTCTGCATTCGGATGATAAAAAAAAAAGAATTTTAAAAAGTGTAAAAAGTGATTTTATGAGTGTGTATGTTTGTGTGTTTGCACATGTGAACCATTTCGAATTGAGACACCAAGAAAGAGTTGTTGTCTCTTTCTGGATAAGTTCAGCCAGATCCATCTTGGCTCCTTCTCTCAGATAGCAGCTTTTATGGATCTTGGTCCTTGGTCTCTCCAAGAGTGTAAATCGCTCTCCCAGGGCTCCACGCGCTTTCCGTTATTCCTGACATTTATCTGGACGCAGCAGACGTACCACGGAGGACGTTACTTTCACTGCGGCTCCCTAAGGGCCACGAGAAATGGAGGCTGTGATACAAACAAGATCACGAACCAGGATGATGATTCTCCTCGTGGATTTTTTATTTTTCCTGCTTGACAAATGAGAGCCTGAAGTCTCTGTGGAGAGACAAAAGAAGCTGCAGAACTTGAGGAGTTTCACGTTTCCTCAAAGTTATGGGACCCAGAATCACTTTCTTGGAAGCGAGTGCATCCATGTGCAGCTAAAGCTCTGATTCATAGGATACGCCACACATCCGACTGAGGAGTCATAAATGAAAAGCGGATGACTACAAATCTTCTGATTCTTCTGTAATTTTTCTGTATGTTTGTGGTAAAATAGCCAGGCTGCTGAAGAGATTTTCAGTATATTTGGCATGGAAAGCAAGCAAAATATGATGAGCAGTACATATTTTTACTGAAGTAAAAGTAAAAAGTGACCATCTAATAAATTACCTAAGAGTAAAAGAGTATTTGGTAAAACATCTACTCAAGTACTGAGTAACTGATCAATTTTTCAATCATTTAATATTTTAAAATGACATCATCAGATGGACCAAAATATAAAGTTAGGTGGAAATTTTGGTATTTTAAGGACCAAAATGACAATAATTGATAGACATAGCAAAAAATAACAAAATCAGGCAAAGATTTTGTTATTTTGAAATCGATTCACTGTGCAGTGAATCGATTTCCAACTTCCCCAAAAATCTGAAATCTCTGAGAAAGTTGTGTAAAAATTTAATTTCTCTTATGTTGCAACTGAGAATTTAAATAACTCCAACCTTTAGTTTGAGTTTTTATTTATAAATCACTCGTCAGCACCACACTGGTTGGCATCTCTGCTTTTAAATCTTTAATTATAAATATTTTTAAACAAGGAGTAAGACGGCACACCAAAGCGGTTTGTTTTGGTGGCTGATAGCCAGATTTTTTTTTCCATAACTGATTTGCAGTTGCGTCTTTTTCTTCATAATTGCTCTTAAATACATGCCTCCAGCTCCATTTGTGCTGCTTGTGGCTGCATCTTTAATTGCATAAAAATTAAATTGTGGGTAAAACAAGTGTGTGTTGAACATGCATAAGAGTTTCCCTTAATTAAATATTTCCACTTATTTTAACAATGTTTTTGAAAGTCAACTCAGTGAAACACTGTGATATTGATCGTGGGTGTCAGGTTTAAATGTTGTTAAATGTTTCTATTCTCCGCTAATCAGAACAAAGAGATTAAATAATTAAATCAACTCCAAAAAACCGCAATAATTCAAACTGTTCCCTCTGAAAGAGGCACACAGGACATAAAACTACTAAATTTAAACTACCGACGAGACACATAGGTCACTAAATTAAAAATGCAAAAATTACTTTGATATTTTTAAAACATTTTTTGTCCTATTTAGCTTTACTTGCTAAACAAATGTGTTTTTATTAATTAAATCTTTTTACACTGCAAAAACACAAAATCATACCAAGTATTTTTGTAGTTTCTAGAGCAAATATCTTCCATTCAAATTCAAAAATACTTTATTAATCCCAAAGAGAAATTAAATATTATTATGAAATAAGACAAAACTAACTCACAAATAAATTTCCATTCAAATATATAGGAGCTTTTTAAGTCATTAATTTTAATATTGGTGAAAAAGCACTAATTATTTCACTCATAACAGGGAAAAATGTGTTGTTGTAAGTGAAAGAGTCTGCCTCATTTCAAGTGTACTAAAACCTATAAATACTTGGTAAGATTTTGTGTTTTTGCAGTGTCATTAAAGATCCAAAATATATTTTAAAAATCTGACATTTTTCAAACTTTGTGTTTTGGAATAAAAATTTGGCCTAAAATTTTGTTGCCAAAACACGTTTGGCAACAAAAGTGTGGCCAACAAATTTTTACCATTCATGACTTCTGGTCAGGGGCCCAACAAAACCATTTCAAGGCCCTCGTGCCACACATTGGACACCCTTGGCCTAAAGTATTAAATATACCTAACAATCATGACTTTTACTGTGTGGAGAGAAAATATAAGTCTCACCTGAACAGAAGTTGCAGTTCCAGCAACGTCAGTCGACGTCATGTTGCGTCAGCAGTCACTCTACTGCGCATGTCACTTTCAGAACGACAAAAATACATTATTCTAATTATTTAAACTATTTACAATTAGGCTAATGAAATAATTTACAACTAGCAGCCAGCGCCAATCACGTCTTTTCACCCGGCGCACCATTGCGGCATCTGCAGCTATCAGAGGTTTTATTTTTAGCACACCCATCTCTGCACCTCCACTGTCTCCCGTTCAATCCGCTGCATTTTTAATTTTTGAAGGCATAATTTATCACCTGCCTTGATTGATGCAGCTACATCTTCATTTTCCCCTCTGATCGTGAACAAACTAATTAATAAGTTTACTTTTCTTTTGTACGCTAATCTCACTGAGAGCTGATGATTTTAACAAAATTGCAAAAGAAAAAAAAGAAAGTCAATATCCGACGTTTGGGCCATTTTCTCTTGTCATTTATTGACTCACCTCCATTTAATGCGCGGGTCCTTAAAACGCATCTCATTCACTAATGTCAGTTTAGTAGAATAACTTATTTTATCACGCTGTGATAAACAGATGTAGTCCACTGACTGGCAACATGCTAGCTAATGTGAAAACTGCCACATTAATACTGATAACCATGGCAACCAGCGGCTCGTTCTGCGGGCAAGTTGCGCGCGCATCCACTGTGTTTACAAATGAATAATCTCTCTATAAAATTAAATAGCGCATTATCATCTAACATCCTCCTGGAAAACCTAAAATTTCATCCATTTTGGATTAAAAAAAAACACAAACAAAAGACGACATGAAAGTTTGTCTGGTGTGTGGCCGACAGAAATTACGTCACTTCCTTTCGGTGGCGAGTCGATCGACACTTAATCAGCGAAGTCGCTCCAGGCTTAAAAGAAGAGGAAAAAAAAACACTAAGAAAGAAAGAAAAAACACTAATGATGATAATTATACCCCACAGGCTGCCATACATAACAGCTGGGCCTGGGAGCCATCATACAGCTAGATGGTGCATCTGCACTCAACACTAACCAAACACAGATGGGAGTTATTGGCACATAGCTGCATGGTTAGCAGCAGTAGGGGGTCGGCCTTGGACCTACAGATCCGAACTCACTGTTGCAGATTTCCTATTGCTTGAACACGTAAATAAACTGCTCCCATGACAAGTTTATTTTAATTAAACGGCAAATGAAAGTC
This sequence comes from Poecilia formosa, assembly GCF_000485575.1. Taxonomy (NCBI): domain Eukaryota; kingdom Metazoa; phylum Chordata; class Actinopteri; order Cyprinodontiformes; family Poeciliidae; genus Poecilia; species Poecilia formosa. The sequence continues at coordinate 285,093 of NW_006800345.1, forward strand.
TTGGTGGTAGATATGATAGCTCAATCTGAGAAGACCACACAGATCTGCATCACTGAATCAAGACAATTACTGCTGCAGGCGAGATCAGGGCAGAAATATGAGAACAGGTCTTAGCATAACATCTACGCACTCCCAGACAAAGCTCCTTCAGCTTTGTTTACTTTCCTTTATCACACTCATCATCATCCCGTTCCATCTGATGATGGTACCATCTGACTGCTACATGTGGAAACCATAAGAGAGAACGCAAAAATGACGCCCAAGCATATGAAGAAGTTAACAAAAAATGTACTTTAGATGGAAATAAATGGTTGACGTGAACCTACAATGGAACTAGTTGAACTCTATGACCTGTCATTTCTTCCAGGATCATGTTTTTTTCAATGAGGAGTAATGATCTTATGGATTTAAGGCCAAGAACTTTGCTTTTTGGGTCAGTAAGGTCTTTGACGGAAAACCAGAGAAATTAGAAAACAGTTTCTGGATGAAGAAACTTCCACACAACAGATAAAGCAAGTTTAAATTGCTTGTAACTTATTATTTTTCCTTTATTATGTGTCTCTTCTTAACAGACGCAGCTGAGTTTACCATTACAAATGTGCGCAAAACTTTGTCAATTCCTTCCTAATGTTGAAAAAAAAACACAGTTTCACAATTGCTGTGTTTCCACTAAATAAAAAATGCCATTAAAATCACACGTGAAAGAGTTTGTTCATGCGATAAATCACTAAAAAAAACGACTACTTCCTGCTTTCTTCTTCATGGTTTTCGTCAGTAGTAACATCCTGTTGTTGATCGTGTGACTCGTGTGATGCTGAACAAAGTGTTTCCATTGCAATTTTGTGAAATAAACAAATTTTGATAAGACCAAAAAACCACCCCATCCTAGCTCTAAATCTTTTTATCAAAGCATTAGTCTTTTTAAAATTAATTTTCAATTTGTTTTCAAAATGTTAAATTGCACAATAATATGATCAGTAGAAACATGGCTATAGAAGGTAACATTTTCTGAAAATTGACAGACAAATTTTTTCTAACACAAGAAACAAGGATAAAAGTTGTAAACTAACTTTTTACATTTCAGAGTTCATTAATCTGAGTTATAGTGTGCTGGCTCCCTACTAAAATCAATGCATACCAAAAACAAAACACCAAAAGAAAATACCAAATGCATTAAAGTCACAGACATTTAGGGAACAGGTATGTTAAATACCCAAAATTTACTATGTTTTCCTAATATTGCTTTTGTTTGTCGCCTATTTACGCACTACTGTGTGGAGCAAATGTAAAATATTCTAATGAAAATGGAGCTTGGTAAGCTAAAATACCAAGGAGCAAAGCTACTTCACATGCTATTAATTAGCGTCTGCAAACCAGTCAATCCAGGAGTTCCCTCATTTTCTATATACAGCTGATTGGCTGTTCCCAAAGAGCAGCTTCTGCAGTACTGCTAAGATGGTTTCCACTGTGCGTATTAATGCATATTACCATATATTTGGTGTTTAACTATGAAAATACGGAGTAAGAATTGTTTTAAAGGTGGATCTCGAGTATTTGCACAATTTAGATATCTGTGGATGGTTGTAGTCCTGCAATTACCAGAGACACGTGGTACAAACAGACTAAGAGTGTGCCAAGAAAACTTCTCCTGCACCATTAAACCACAACCACCAGCCCGAACCGGTTATGCAAGGCAGGGCGGATCCCTGCCTTCATTTTGTTTACGCCAAATCATAACATGTCTGTTTAAATGTGGCGGCTAAAATTGAGGCTCATCAGGATGAGGCAGCTTTTTTCCAATCTGTTATTCTCCAGTTTTGTTGAACCTACATGAACTGTCGGTTCATGTTTGTCCATTTCGCAACTTCTAAATACCTAAAGGCATTGAGTTGCTTCCATGTTGATTCAACATTTGTGGATTTGTGGTAATAAGAACAGAAGTACCTAATAAATCTAATAAAGTATCCGGTTAGTTTTGTACCTGGAATATAAAAGACAGATCTTGCATCCAAAATGTGATTTTGTAAACACTGAAACTGTGAGAATGATTCCAGCTGAACATGTTCTGGACCTTTAAAGCTTAGTGTTACTTTCCTGCTGGCTGTAGGTTTCCTTTGTTTTGTTTTTTGATGGAAACACAAGTTGCAACAGCTCAATTTACCATGGAAGAATGGAGAGGAAAAGAAAACATGGCCATGTTTAGACAAACAGGTACAGATTAGCAATCAAAGAGAAAGCAATGAAAGTATGAAAAACGTGTTTGTTTGACTGTTTTAAATGTCAAACTCAATTTTTTTTACTTGAACGAGTCTTGACATTTTGAAAGTCAATTAAAAGATGTAATTCTTATGTTTTTTTTAATCAATTTTTATGTTTGTTTTTGCTTTGTGTATTAAGTTATTTATTGGATCATTTCAGTTTTACACCCTGTGATATGACATTCATGCATAATACAAAACACTACACGTGCATGAGGCACACATTTAACATACACAGAAAAGAAGAGAAAATTTTTATCAGCATTTTTTAAAAACAACAAAACCATTGTTTGTGTGCTGCCACATAAAATGGGCATTTAGATGAGGACACAGAAAGCAGAAGTGGGTAAACAAAAAGAAGAAATCGACTTGACTGTTTTTATTCAAAAAGGACATCCAGCCAGTTAGATTCAAGAATGAGCGGGAAAAAATAAAAAGAACGAAAAGAGGAATGTTCAAATGATGGACAACAGCGGCCTCTGGTGGTGAAACGTGTAACTGCAACGTCAATAATTATATTTAACAAATCAAACTATTTTCACTCTTACTTCTTACACGATTTTGATCACTTTCATAAAAAAAAAGTAGTTATGTTTTCCTTCCAGTTATTTTAAAACCAAACATGTTTTACAATAAGTTTTAGTTGTAAGTTTAAAAATAATGCCGGCCTAACAGGTTAAATCATATAAAAAAGAGGCCAATATTTAAATAACTCTTATGTCTTTATTGAAGTCATATTTCAAAACTAAAATTGTTTTTTTTCCTGGTTGTCGGTCTGCGCAGATGGAGTGCTACTGCCCCCTGCTGTTTGTGAATCCACACAACTAGATAAAATAGGGCGTGAGAATACACAGTAAACTGCGGGCATTGTCAAAATGCATCTATATTTAAATATTTCAAAATTAAACATAAATAAAGACTACCTACAAGTACAATAATTAGAAACTGAATGCTACTAAATGGAAGAAATGCTTAAAAAATATATAACAATAATAAAATAAAAAATACTAGGATATAATTAAAATATTTAAACATTTGTATAACTAAAGAAAGAAAAGACAAGACAACAATGCTGTCCACACATTGGACAGATGGCCAGATCATCACAGGAAAACACTGAGACACGTTCAGCTTCCTTTCAGTTTTTATTTTTAAAAGTTCATCTACAGACAGAATCACACTGTAGACCCAAAAGCAATTACCGAACCGGACTTAGTTTTAGTGGCAGAACATTCCAGAAGGAAATACCAAAAGACTGCTCCAGGTGAGGCTCGAACTCACAACCTCGGCATTGCTCTGCAGTGTACTGACTTATAAGTACCGCGCGCTAACCGATTGCGCCACTGGAGCCTACTGTCAATGGTGGGCATTTGGGGATATAACCATGCAACAAACGTATGACGTGTAGCCGTGACGACACATTTTTTATGTACAACGTTTTATTTTCTTATTATTCTACCAATTACATGTAGATAATACATTACACAAACGTTTAGAGTCCGGAGGAATGCGTCAACGGAAGATTTTTCTGTTTTATCTGTACATTATCTGTTCGCGGAACGACATAAAACCCTCAAAAATGGGTATTAATACAAGCAGAGCCGTGATTAAACTTAATATAAAACAAATAAAGATAGCAGTGGCCCTCGATGAACCTCCAGTGTCTCTTTTTAACGACGTGGAAGTTCCCTGCGTGTTCACCAGTGGTGTGTTGTCCAAAAAATGGACATCCATGCTGTGAGAATTCGTCGCGGAAGCGCGCACGTTAACGTGGTACAACAAAACGTACGATTTCCTCACTAAACTCGTCTTTAAAGTGAGTGAAAGTTGGATTAAACTGTATTTTCAGTATGTCTTGGAACAAAAATATTTACAAATAATAGTTACAAATGTAAATCTTTACTAGATTTGCATAATCAGGCCAATTATTCCCCAAATTCTTAAAAAGTATATTTAATTCACCAATTCAGCTCAAAAAAGTTATATGAAGTCCTTAAAAAATTAATATTAGTATATAAATATTTATTTTACAATCCATTTTATCTACTTAGATATATGTATATTAATTCAGCTTTCATCCTGGAGTTAAATAATTAAGTGTATATTATTTTTTGGAAGACTTTGCAAGACTATTTGTTTCCATTTATTTAGGTTCTGATCCCAGTTTTGACAAATTGTGAGCTGTGATCAAACCAAAATACCTCAATTTGTTAATAGTACAATAACATAATTTGGAAAGCCTTCTGTATTTTATTAAATTCTGACTTTTGGGAATGATATACTCACAGGTTGTCATTCACAGATGCAAATGGAAAGCTGGAAAACAACTTTCATTGTAAATAACTGTACTATTATTGGATAGCCATATATTTCATATTATATATTTATTTATTTCCAAAGCAAGAATAGCAGGATTAATGGCTGTAATTATGTTAACCCTCTAGTGTAAAACCAGTAGAGGTCCTCATTCTCCAAAGTTTTGGTGGGACATTTCTCACCAAGTACCAGTAAAACAGATCCAAATGTCTCAACAATTACCTAATCTAGTGCATGTCCTGATGCAAGAAACACAAATTTAGGAACTAGTTTTTGGTGTGTGCTGATCAAATAAAGCAGCCCAGGATGAGATTTCAATGATCATGTTTAATTTACAACATGTAACCATGGGTGTGCACATACAGTGGAATGGTGCATACCAAAGACATAAACATAATGGTGCACAAGTCAGTTAAGAAACATTTGTAGACTGTAGATGAATAAAAACATAAATTTTCAGTTTTATTGCCAAAAAATAAACAAAATTAGTCCTTAATATTCTTTTTTTTTCTAAAGACATTACATTCAAGAATAATTTCAGCGACTCCAGTATTTTGTTTTTATTATGGCTCACAAAGTTAGAACAAACAGCACATAAACAGTAAATAGACATGTGCATTTTGATGCATTTATTCTTTAAGAATTATTTAAATCAAACACAACTGCAAGCAAATACTAAGTGCTGCAAGCCAAGTAAGTGCAAATTAAGGTTCTTTATTTATTTACCTTTTTCTACTGTCTTGACCTCTTGTTTGACCTCCTCCCTATTTAAAGGTGCAGGCTGTTTCTGTGGAGTTTGCATGCTCTCCCTGTTCTTGCATACTTGTACTCTGGACGGAGATAAACGTTTCAACTCAACATGAGTTGTTTTGTTAGCGGTGGTGGATCAAGAATAAAGACATAGTGTCACGAGAATAAAGTTGCATGGGAAGTAAGTCATAATAATGTGACTTTATTTTCATAATACTACAACTTTATTCTCATATTATTATGACTTTATTCCCATATTATTGACTTTTTTCTTGCACAAGTTTATTTTAGTAATTTTATGACTTTATTCTTGTAATTTTATTTTTTTATATTTTATTTGTATGGTCCTACTACTCTGTCATATTTCTGCAATGTGATATTCTCAGAATATATATTTATTTTATTTGAGATTAAAGACATTTTTAAAGAATTGTTACACAAATTTCAGTCAACTAAAACAATACAGTAAACTATTTAACGGACAGATGTAGAAAAACTGAAGGAAAAGAAAAGCAACTGGAAAAAAGACTAGCTAGCATTAGCCAAGGAAAAGCTATCATGTAGCTTTGCTATTCTGGTCATGTTTGTAGGATCTTTGTTGTATTTTTTAATTTTAGACAAACCATATAAAGAAGATTTGTAGCTATTGAGTGATCAGAATATCACCTGTGCTAAACAACTCCTTTGGATACAGAGAAATAAGATCAGACAAGCTAACGGCTAACCAGGATGGAGGCACCGCACCATCACTGTAGTTTTTAAAGATCTTTTTAAAAAAAAACAACTAAATTTTTGGAAAAGTTTTCATAGTGGTTCATCTGAACACTGCCTGATAGACATTTAAACCACAGTCATGCTTGCTTATACAGTTATTTTAATAGTATTTTTATGGTTATTTACATAAATACAGTGTTGGCATGACTCCTGTAACAATTATCTCTTTACACATAATATAAATCTAGCGCTAAAAAAAAAGGGAATGCTGAAAAATTAATTTACTTCTATTGTTATATGTAATTACTATTGTATTAGATAGTTGTCTGAGAAGTTAAGTTTATTAGCTTAGCATGTGTTTCACATGAAAAAAGAGGTAAGATGATTAAACTATTATGGCCTTCCTGTTTATAAGTACAGACATTTATGAAATAACTGTCTTATCCAAATGTGTCAGCGGGTTAAAAGTTTATAAAAATACAATTCTAGCTTAAAATTGTAAAAGTAGTGTCTCAGAGATGGCTTTGGCTAGCAGTTAGCAACACTTTCTTGAGTTGCATGTCTCATCAAGATGCTGTGGAAAAGTTTCAAGGGAAAAGCAAATCATGTATTAAATAAATTGCAGCATTTTGCAGCAATTGAGATCAACATATTTTAACACAGTGTGACAAGCTGTGACACAAACTGTCTTAGTTCTGCAGTTTTTTAAACTTCAGCAGCAAATGTACTTTTGTGGATCTGCCACCATATTCATTGGTTAATTTCTTATTAAAATATGTTAGTGATTGGCAGTAAGTCACTGGCTTCAAATTTGGTTATTTAGGAAAATCAAGCATCAGACTAAAGTTTGAAATACAGAGTAAAAATAAAACAATATTGAATGGTTTTCTGAGTATTTTTCCTTAGAATTACCAACAGAGATTCTCAGCGTTAATAGTTTTTTTGAGGAAATTGTCCAGGAAATTGTCCAGCAAAAAGGTGGGAAATACATAAATATATAAACTCTGTTAGATTACTCTTGTAATCTGCAATTACAAGAGTAAATGCAGATTTTATGCATTGTACTCTTACAAGATCATCAGTTGAAAAACTGTCTGACATCCTTCCCACAAATTACAACTGATATGTTTTAGAGTTGAGACGCTTGGAAAATGCTTCATTTTCCACCAATCAATCGCACACTGTAAAACATCAGCACTAAAGAAAAGGTTCTGGTCTGGCCTGGTAGAAATCTGTTGGATTTGTTCTGTTCCGTCATGTTAGATTAAGTGTTTTTTTATGGGTAACTTGTGTGTAAAAGTGGCTCTTAGGTATCCTGGCTGCATGTAGATCTGTAATCCCACGAAGAAGAAGAAGTTTGTTGTTTCCATGGAATAAGGCTGTGGAAAGAAATGAGGAAATCAGTAAATGAGTATTTTCTCTTTAGAAACATTTAAAGTTAAAACCTTTTGTCTGCACAAAGAAAAATACTTTTACCTCTTTGACATCAAATAAAGCAACACATTTCCTGGTTTAGGCCAGTTTGGGCTTGTGAAAATAATGACAGAAACGTTTTTTAAGGTCAGACGTTGGGCAACACTAACTCTTAACAAGTCTGATGATGTAATTGTTTTGTAAGGCTCCAGATGTTCATTAAGAAACAACATCCGAGTAAACTGGAGGTATAATTGTGGGTATATTTTAAGACAACAACAGTTTGTTTCTTTGTGTGACATCATGGGTAAAACTGATCCAGGTATCAGGAAGAGAACAGTGGACGACGGGTTCATCAGATGCATGAAGGTGCCAAGTTTCTCTTCTCACCATTAAGGAATGAAATTGTTCTGTCTTTGAGATAAATATGCTTTGGTGAAAGATGTGTGGATAAATCACAGAACAAAAAAGGAAAAGGCCCTTTGAAGGTTCTGGCTAAAGCTAGTCAGAGCGTCCTAAATGACAATGAAACGACACAAAAAATGAGTCCAAAAGGAAATAAAAGTCAGATCGGAAACACGTTCAGACTCTTTGTTGTCTGGTGACTCTGAAATAGATTATTTTTTTGTCCATAATGACCAACTTTACATTTAGCACTAAAAGAAAAATATATCTTCTTTTTGAATATATCTTCAGTAATATAAATGAAGCTTGTGACAGTAGTAATCAGTATTATATGGAAACACTGAAGCTCCATCTCAAACACAAATACAATAATTTTTATAAACCTGACTGAAAAACAGAAGACATTTAGTCTGATTTATTGCATGTAAAAATCTGTTTCCGCTCTCTTCAATCACACAAAACCTCGATTGTTATCGTCTTTACCTGTCAGCGGTTATAGGGTGCTATCTTCGCTGATGCTTCTCTTGCATCTGAAGGAGTTCGTCAGAGTGTCATGAAACACGGAGCTGGAGAAGAAATAGATGACGGGGTCCAAGGCGCTGTTGAGGTAGGTGAAGCCAAGGCTCACCACAAAGAGATTGATCCATAACGTGTAGGATTCACACGCTTCTGGGTGGAATGTCTTTATGTAGTGCCCTACCAGGCCTGTGAAGACTCCTGGCATGAAGCAGAGGATGAACACCAAACTGATGGTCATTACAGCTCTGATGGCACGCTCCACTTTCTTTTTCTCCATTTGAACCCTTCGTATTTGGCAGGCGATCTTGACGGAGCAGAAAATGAGCAAAAACAAAGGCAGGACAAACTCTAGGACGTAGGCTACATAGTGGATTTTTATTGCCTTAGGGACAACTTTGTAGGAGTGGAAGCTGCGACATATTTTCTTCTCTCCCACCTGATGGAGGAGATCGATCGTCAACAATGGAATCCGATATAAAATCACGATGAGCCATATCAGCGCTGACAGCTTGTGCGCCTGAGTCGAGGTCATTCGACTGATGGGGTGATGCGGATGGACCACCTTCAGGTAGCGGTCGATTGCCACGGCCGTCATGAACGAAATGCTGGCAGATCGATTGATGGACAGCATGTACAGGTTCAAGCGGCACCAGATCGACCCGAACTGCCAGTCGTCTTTTCGTAAGTGGGTGTCGATGCGGAAGGGCACGCTGAGGAAGAGCAGGAAGTCGGCCAGACAGATGTTAAAGAGGAAGGTGACGTGGGATTTCCATAACTTCATACGGCGGCAGAAGATCCACAGCGCGAGGATGCTGCCTGGCAGCCCCACCAGAGTCTCGATAGTCAGGAAAATTATCACAAATGCGTTTGCAACTTCACTGATCTCAGGATGGCAGGTGACATTTCCCCCTGGACTCATTCTGGCAGAGTATCATTGGATCTTTCCACACGCTGAACAAGTATGTCAACACGTGGGTTGACACTGCCAAGGAAAAGAATAAAAACTGATTAGACTATTGTTATGTTAGAAACAATCTGAAAGCAAATGATTTTTAGAACTGATGTTAGGGTTCAGATTATTTTAGGAATGACAAAAGACTAAAGAATGAACTGATATACAAACATGAAAATGGGTGAACAATGTGGCAAAGAAACAACTTGACACAAAGACATAGAAAGGGAACATGAAGACCTCTGAAGAAGACACTGCGCGCAACTTCCTTCCTTACAATATGTAAACAAAAATGAAGTGGCGTCAGATTTTAGCGATTGAAGGATTTTTTTTGTTTGTCTTTTGCAAAAAAAAAAAAAAAAAAAAAAGCTAATTCTCTAGCAATAGCGCGTTTGCTTGTGTTTACCCAGAATGCCCTGCACTGTAGTCCACTTCCTGCTTTTGGAGCGGTTTCTGGTCCATTTGGTGTTCACATATGCATTCAAACCGCACCAGAGTTCACTTGAACTGAACTGAGACCGAGGTTTTTAGACGAACCAGAGTTCAGATTTTTGGTCTGCAGTAGAGTTTGATTGCACATTCACACCTCCCCAAACGAACCGGACTTTCTAGGCAAATGAAGTAAAGTTTGATTAAATCGCACCAAACATAGCTGATGTGAATGAACGCACATCACATGCTACAAACTGTATGAATTTATTTGCATAAATCCTAATATTATCTGTTGCTCTGTGAAAGAAACTAACAATTTATGGCCTGAATCAGTTAATCTGTGATCGGCCTCATGGTCTGTCGAAGTGGGCAGAGGATGAACGCTCTCTGTGACAGGATTACTTTAACCTGGCTTCACTTAGCTGCTCCTTTTAGACCTGGTTCAGTTAAACAGCAGAAAGCTAGGTGAGATGACCCAACACGGTTTGGTTCAGATCAGGATTTCTCACCCATACTTTTATGAAGATTCTTTAGTTCATGCTTTGTTTACAGAACCAGAACCGGTTCCATTGTTTGCTTCTACCACGTGAGACCTGGTACCTTTTTCATAAATGTCAACTAATATTCAGTTCCCTTTTAAAGTGTTTTCTACCTGTTTTTTCTCAGGTTTTTTTTTTTTCCTGATTCATTGAGTCAACAAAAACAAAATGAAGCATTTTTATTTACAATGGTTGGCATTTTTATTTTCTCCACCTGGTTTTAATTTTAAGAAGAGTGAAACAACCTTCTTTGGATCAAATCTTAACATTCAACCATGTTAGAAAAAAGTTTAAGATGATAGAAAGGCAACAGCAGCTCTTATTATGAGCCTCTTATTACTGCCAAGGTATGAGAATATAACAGAAACATATTTTATTGTCCTTTATTGTGGGGAAATTTTAGTGCAACAGATTGTTGAGGAAAATGAGTTTTTTTCTCAACAACCTGATAAAGAAAGCTCGTTCTCTTCTGGGGAATATTTTGGAGATGATGGTGCAAATAAGAATTCTTTATAAAATAAAAAAAATTACAACAGAGTGTCTCAAGTCAGAGGCTTTTTCAGAACTGCTGTAATACTGACTGCTACAAGAGATCATTCCTGCCCACAGCCATCCAAGAAACCTAATGAGTCTCGACAATATTTAATGTCATTTAAGGATTACTAATGATTTACTTTAATTTTACTTGAAGTATTGCTACTCTTTCTTGAGTAAAATTTCTGCCAACTGTGAGTAACTTCACTAAATGCTGAACAAGACTGTTCAGTTAAATTTTCATATTTTTTTATTGAAAGAAACAGATTTGGAAAAAAATATTTTTGTTTAAATTCTAATTATGTTACTTATATGAATCATTTTCATTTTGGTCATTAAAAATACCTAAATGTCCACAAAATTTTATATCATCTGATGATGTAATTTTTAAATATTAAATGACTAACATTTTTATTGGTGATTCAGTTCTTGGGTAGACTTTTTACCAGATTTTATTTTACTCTTACTTGAGTAATTTTTTGGACGGCTCCTTTTTTAATTTTTGGCTACTCCGTCACCCTCTGCTTAAGTTTGACCAACTCTAAAAGCAAGCACAAATGCACATGTTGACACAATGACAAAAAGCAAAGACGTCAGCACTAAACTTAGAAAGTTGAAAAGATTATAAGTAGAAAACATTTTAGGCAGTTGCCAATTTTACCAAAAGTGCTCAGATTGACCGACGGTGAAAGACATTGGATAAAAACCAAACAGCTTCTTCTCCGATTATACAAGATTCAGTTAAAATGTAAAGTTTATGACATGAAAATTAGAAAAAAAGAACAAGTCTGGCTTGTTTAAGTATCTTAATTAGAAAAAAAGTGAACACTGAAACAACATATCAACTCAAAAACTTCAAATTCTCAAAGCACGGTGGTGGACGGGTAATGATTTGGCCTTGTTTTAGAGCCAATGAGGTCTAGAGTCAAATGTAAGATATTAGTTAGAACAGCAGCTTAAGCCAGAGTCTAGAGTGTAATTATTTTCATAACCGTACAAACAGTAACAGCCTGGAGGTGTTAAGGTTGTTTCTACATTTGTTGTTTCTCTTTGAAGGAGACAAATGTAATAAAGAAGATTAATGCTTATTATTATAAAACAAATGGCTGCAGATGCCAAAAGGCCAAACAAAACACAAAAATGTTTCCAGAAACCAGACATGCCCATAAACACGTACACAGAAAAGGAGGAAGATGGAGTGAGCTGTTAGCACCAATACTGAGGAAGACAATGACTCAAGGGGAGGCAGGAGTCAGACAACCACAAAAATGACTGAGAAAAAAACAAAACCAGAGCCAAGATGGTGGCAAATTCACAGCCGAACACAAAACCTATCAAAGCAGGGGAGTCTGAACTTTCTGTCATGGGGCCCAAAATACAAGTAAATGTAAAAAAAAAAAAATGCACATTTTTATGGGAAAGGGATATTAGTTATTACAAATCCAAAACTTTAAAAGTATTTTGTCGTGTTAAAATAAAGGCATCTACTTTTCACATTTTTTGGGAGCTCAATTAATCAACTTTATTCTTGCTTATTTCAGTCACTTTCTTCCAAAATTCACTGACTGTCTCACATCAAACTGTCATAACACCTTGACAGTTTCAACAAATGTGTTTATGTAAAAGATGCTGCAGCATTAATGTTGTTTCCAAAACTTCCTCTTTTATCTCATCAGTTCACCGAATGTTTTCCAGCAGTCATGATGATCATCAATGTTTTTCAACATGAAATGTTCTCTTGGTCATCAGTAGTTTCTGCCTTCGAGGCCATTTTTACCCGATTTCTCTTTTTCTGTTGTTGAATCATGAACTTTCACTGAGGAAAGTTGGACCTGCAGAACTCTGGCTGCTGCTCTGGGTTCCTGTATTGATAAGGTCTTGAAATGATTTTGGTTTATTGACCATTTCTGGGAAGGTTTACCACTTCCTCCAACTTTGTCTGTTTATGGATATTGGCCTGCTTCATGTTGTCAGACGGGTTCTGTTTAAGTTAGTGAAGTTGAAATCAGTGCAACTCAATCAAAATCAATGTGATTAATCACATTTAACTCACAATGGCGGCCTTTTATGTTTTTACCTGGTAGCTTAGATATCTTTCCTCTCTCAGGCTATAAAATTATAATTTAAAATCAGCTTTTCATCTCTGCTCAGGTTCTTTCCAAAAACAGTAAAAATCTGTAAAGATGTCGATATTTTTTTCACTCCAGTGGCTTTACAATGAATCTACACTGCAAAAACACAAAATCTTACCAAGTGTTTGGTCTACTTTCTTGTGCAAATAACTTAGTTCACTTGAAATAAAACAAAACTAACTTACAAATAACTTTTCAGCAAGATATAGGAGCTTGTTTTAAATCAATAATATCTTAATATTGATGAAAAAGTATTAGTTATAAGTGAAATAATCTGCTTTTTTCTCTCCATATTATAAATTAAAAGTTAGTTTTCTTTTATTTCCATTGTACTGCAAAATTTGCAATAAAAAAATAATTGGTAAGATTTTGTGTATTTATGGGCACTACAGAGAAGAGAACATTTATCGTTTCAGAAATATGTTATGCAAGTAAAGTAAGGTATGCATGTAAACTGCAGGTATTTGTGTGAATTTGTGCTTTAGGAAGTGGGCTAAAAAAAACAGAAAACTATGAGGAAATATTTGCACCAATTGAAAAGGGAAAACCCGAATGAGAGGGCATGCCCAGAGCTGCACTGTTTATTTATATAAAACTCTATTGTGTCAGATTTTATTAACAACTCCTTTATTAAATAACATTTGTGGTTCACTAACTTTAAATACAATTAAGCACATTTAAAACTGAGTCGTTACTTGGGTGAAGTTAGAAGATTATTGTGTATGCAAGAGGAATTCCTGTAAGATCCTGCAGAAAGGATTTAACTGCACCGTAACGTTAAATTAAAACCATTTCAATGCATACCAGTGCAAGTTAAACCCAAACTCAGCTTTATTAATTTGAATATTGCTAATTATAATTCATGTTTTATGAGAAATGTGTGTGTGGGGGGGTTGTTGGCTGCTTTTAAAAGTTGCACAACAGAATACAAAACAAGTATCATGGGGGTAAAACTGTAATTTCCTGTATGTTCACTGCAAAACCACAAAATCTTACCAAGTNAAAAACAAAACCAGAGCCAAGATGGTGGCAAATTCACAGCCGAACACAAAACCTATCAAAGCAGGGGAGTCTGAACTTTCTGTCATGGGGCCCAAAATACAAGTAAATGTAAAAAAAAAAAAATGCACATTTTTATGGGAAAGGGATATTAGTTATTACAAATCCAAAACTTTAAAAGTATTTTGTCGTGTTAAAATAAAGGCATCTACTTTTCACATTTTTTGGGAGCTCAATTAATCAACTTTATTCTTGCTTATTTCAGTCACTTTCTTCCAAAATTCACTGACTGTCTCACATCAAACTGTCATAACACCTTGACAGTTTCAACAAATGTGTTTATGTAAAAGATGCTGCAGCATTAATGTTGTTTCCAAAACTTCCTCTTTTATCTCATCAGTTCACCGAATGTTTTCCAGCAGTCATGATGATCATCAATGTTTTTCAACATGAAATGTTCTCTTGGTCATCAGTAGTTTCTGCCTTCGAGGCCATTTTTACCCGATTTCTCTTTTTCTGTTGTTGAATCATGAACTTTCACTGAGGAAAGTTGGACCTGCAGAACTCTGGCTGCTGCTCTGGGTTCCTGTATTGATAAGGTCTTGAAATGATTTTGGTTTATTGACCATTTCTGGGAAGGTTTACCACTTCCTCCAACTTTGTCTGTTTATGGATATTGGCCTGCTTCATGTTGTCAGACGGGTTCTGTTTAAGTTAGTGAAGTTGAAATCAGTGCAACTCAATCAAAATCAATGTGATTAATCACATTTAACTCACAATGGCGGCCTTTTATGTTTTTACCTGGTAGCTTAGATATCTTTCCTCTCTCAGGCTATAAAATTATAATTTAAAATCAGCTTTTCATCTCTGCTCAGGTTCTTTCCAAAAACAGTAAAAATCTGTAAAGATGTCGATATTTTTTTCACTCCAGTGGCTTTACAATGAATCTACACTGCAAAAACACAAAATCTTACCAAGTGTTTGGTCTACTTTCTTGTGCAAATAACTTNGTCGTCATTGCTGACTCCTGGTTTATTTTCTCTTCAGATTGTGTCAACTCTGTTACAGCAGTTCTGACACCCGGGACCTGTAACATATATATAATTTCTTCTTTGTGTGTGCTTTGGAGTTTCTGTGCTCTTGAGTTGCTACAAAATGGAGCTGTATTTCCCTCAGCTCACTGGCTGCAACCACGAGATGCCGTGAGATCTACATTCTGAACATTGTCTTCCACATCGGGTTGATGGGGTAACAGGTCCAGAAGGGAACCCCAGACATCTCTCCCAGGTCAGACTAGACACATAGACCATCTTCATCAGTTCATTTTAAATCCTGCATTGTATTCAAAAACAATCTAATTATTATTATTAACAATAATGTCACCAAAAGCTGCTAATGCTGCTCATCTGATGGAGACATAAGAGAGAAGCTAATATTCTTTTAAAAACAGATATAAGCATTTGGTTACCAGTTGGTCTAATAGTTCAAATACAAGAAAAGTGAAAAACC
>NW_006800345.1:301692-304591 GCF_000485575.1 Poecilia formosa
TGAGGTTATGAATGATTGGATCTCAAAACAGGAGGTTATATCCAAGCATCTCTTTGATCTGTAGCACACGTTTTTCACAAATATTTTGAGAATGGAAAATATCGCAGTCACTATGTTTTTTCCAATAGCTTTTGGAGCAGGATATTTGATCACCTCAGGAGTGAGGAAGCTTTGCAATAAGCTACTTCCTGGGGTCACTTTTGACATGGCTATTTGCACGGATGAGTCCATAGATTACGATGAATTTGATGCATATCTTTTCAACCCTTCCCCAACTTCCCAGTTGGGGAAGCAAGACTCACGGCAAACTTCCCCGGCTGGGAAAGTTTGCCGTGGCTCATCATCAGGCCATGGTGGGAGTTTTCAGACAGCTCTGTCCCCAACTAAACGCTCAACCTCTACGCTGACAAAAGCACCATTGGAAGATCGGACCCGAGAGAGAGCTGTCCTAGGGGAAGATTTGGCTAATCTTCCAAAACAGCAAACGTCCCTGGCTGAGGACGTTAATTCTGGAAAGAGAAGACCTGACTATCAGACATTAACTTCTGTGCTGCAGAAAAGGGCAAAAGAGGAGGATATCTACGGTGTTCGCTCTCAGAACAAATCAAAATTGGCCGCATGCAGAACTTGCGATGACTTGGCTAAATATCAGCACAAACAACACTCTAGAAATCCTTGTTGTCCACTATCTTGACTGACATCATGTTATATCTGTCGCGCTCTCCCTGATTTTTAGTGTGGCAGAGATCTTAGCATGTTTTTTCCCCTGGGTTTTGGTAGTAGACATTTGATTACCTCAGGAATGAGGAACGTTTCTGACAAACCACTTTCTGGAAGCGATTTAGAAAAAAGTATCTTTCAGGATGAGTGCACTTTCTCTTGGTATGATCTTTTCAATGTTTTTCTTTTCGATGCTTTTCATTTTGATGCTTCCCCGGCTGGGGAAGTTTTCTGTGAAAAGGCAACAGCCGAGTCTGAATACTCAACTTCTCCTTTGATGAAAACTGCAATAGAAGACAAGACCCGTGAAGAGACCACTGTCCAAGTAATGATTTTTCCAATCTTCCCTAGGAACAAACATGGAAACAGAGATATGGACATTAATGGATATGATAATGAACAGTGAAAAACTTGCTTGAAGTGTAAGGGAGTTGTAATTACAACTGTGCATCCAGGTGCCGGAGCTGGTGTGTGAGGTTGAGAGGTTTTGGCTAGAAATAGTCGGTTTCACCTCGATCCATGGCTCCGGTTCTGGAACCAGTCTCCTTGAGAGGGGCTGCACGTACTTCCACTCTGGAGTTGCCCACGGTGAGAGGCACCAGGCAGGAGTGGGCAAACTTATTGCCCCCCCATCTCGGCGCCTGTACGTTGGGGTTTACCCCGGTTAACGAGAGGGTAGCCTCCCTCCGCCTACAGGTGAGGGGACGGGTTCTGACTGTTTGTGCTTACAGGCCGAACTACAGTTCAGATTACCCACCCTTCTTGGAGTCCTTGGAGGGGGTACTGGAGAGTGCCCCTCCTGGGGACTCCCTNTTAAAAGTTGCACAACAGAATACAAAACAAGTATCATGGGGGTAAAACTGTAATTTCCTGTATGTTCACTGCAAAACCACAAAATCTTACCAAGTATATCTGCTTTAGTTTCTAGTGCAAATATCTTAGTACTTTTGAGAGAAGACAAAAATGACTTACAAGTAACCTTTCATCAATAAACAGTAGCTTATTTTAAGTCAATAATTGCTCATATTGATGAAAATGATTAGTTATAAGCAAAATAATTTGCCCGTGGAACACAACATTTTCCCATATTATAAGTTCAAATGTCTTTAATCATTATTTCACTTACACTAGAATCTTTTTATTTAAATTAAGGACGTATTGACTTAAAACAGCCTCATATTTCTAGTTTAAAAGTTGTTTGTAACTGAGTTTAATCATAATTCAAGTTTAATGAGGTAGTAGATCAAAAATACTTGGTAAGATTTTGCAGTATATCAACATCTTCATCTATTTTTCTGACGAATATTTAAGAGCTCGCTTTAATTCAGCTTTTCTTCTTTTATTTTTTTTTTAAATGAAATGAATGCAACACATCTAGTTCAAACTTCAGAAAAAAACCACATGCATCAATAAAACCTGGGTAAAAGCTAAAGTTTTTCGTACTCACCAGCAGTAATGGGTTCAGTTGCTGAAGCGTGTGGCGAGAGTGAAAGTGCTCTACTGTGAAAAGTGTGAGATCTCCTTCCAAAAAAATGCTGATTGTGAGGGCTTGTCATAACACGACGTTGGCAAAGATGTTTCCAGAGAAAACGTTTGGCGCACTGACGTTTCAGGATTTATACGGAAATAAGGAAATTAATTTGTATTTTTAGGTACTTCACCAGGTGTCAAAATGATTTTTATCTATGATCAAGAACACAGATTCTGCTTTGAGATTAGTTACTGTTGTGAAAGTGAAAAAGGACATTTTTGTTTTTGAAAAACTAAGTACATCCCATGACTGATTTTATAACCATGAGTCAAGTAACATCAACTTTTTAAATGTATTTTCCTCACTTTTATTCACTAGTCCTTATTTATTTCATTTGTTTAACATAAATGCTGCATCTCGTCTCCTGATTTTAGTTGGACTAAAATCCAACAGCAGTTTCCTTCACTTCTTTGACTTCGGTAACTCGCTGTCATAAACTGCGTTACAAATACGCGCTAGTCGTGGTTGATATTCTGCTAATGTTGAAAAAGCACCATTTCGCCATTGCGGCGTTTCCAGTGAGTAACAAATAAAATCAAAATCGCACGTAAATAAGCTTGTTCCCGAGGTAAGTTATTAAAAATCACGGCAACGACGGATGTAAATAAGCAGTTACATGAAATATATCGCTCGTTGCTAACGTCAGAG
>NW_006800345.1:304628-396011 GCF_000485575.1 Poecilia formosa
TGACGCTTCACTGTGGCATCTCGGTCCAGACTGTTGTACAGATGAATATTCTTCAACCACCTCCACTTCTTCTTCCATGATGGAAATGAGGTTTGATTTCCATCATTATTTATAATTATAAATAATAATAATAATTATTATTATTATTATTATTTAGTGTATTGATAAATGTAAGCTTCTTCGCTAGGCAGTTAGCGGGGACACACTGCGGGTGGTCGCTTTTGGAATTTTTATTGTGCGTGTTGTCGCTTGTCTGTTTATAAACCATGGATCAAGATGAGGCTTTTAATGGTTAAAGGATGTGTGGTAAGAGCAGTTATAATGATGGCAGAGCATTATGATGATCACTTGAGTGTCACGTAGGAATGTGATCAGCACGTCTAGAAATTTCAATTTTGTTTGAGGTTTGTGTGCTTAAGCCTTGTAACTCGTCTCCGTCCTTAATGGCAAGTGTCACTAGTTTGTCCGGTGGGCCGCAAACAGACTTGTTTGAGTTTCAAGTTCAGTGGAAGGAAAGGGTGTGCTTTGAGCCTGGTGCCTGTGAAATGTCCGTTCTGGTGTAGGTGTTGGCCCACATTTTGTTTGAATCCCATAAGAGTATGGTGCTGGACCATGCTGGGTTTGTTATGCGTGTGGCTCTCTGTGTTTTGTTGGTCATGTGATGAGAACCCTGGGAAAAATTTGTGAAGCAATGATGTGACTGTTTGGTGTTGCAGAGATGTCGGCTCACTTTGGTTGATGCCCTTTTGGTGTTGCTGGCTGTGAGACGGCAGTAACTTTGAGTATGGTGCTGGACCATGCTAAGGGTGATCTGTTGTGGGTGTTGCTCTCCGTAATTTGTTGGTCACTTGCTTGGTTACCTGACTTGTGGTAGTGGACCACTTGTTGCTGTGACCTTTTGTGTTGGGTCAGTTCAGATCTGGTTGGATTACTAGTTATTGCTTTTGCGAGTGGTAACTGGGTGAATCCATTTTGATTTGGCTGTGAACCTGTGGTAGGTCACTTGTGTGTCAGGTCTGTGTTCGTAAGTGGGTTCTCTCTTCGTAAGGAACGTTAAATGTGTTGACGCATTAAGGACATGTCCTGTTTTAGCTGCCTACCATTTTTTGCCAGTCTTTTTAACCAGTGACCGGACATGATGGGCACACCAACTTATGGCTGTGGGACATGAAGCCTGATGTGACGGTGGTCCTCCTGAACACCAAGATCTTCGGTAATGTATTACCAGCCCCATCATTTTAAATGTTTTTTTTTTTTAAAGGTTCCCCTTTGGGGCGTTACGGCCCTAGGCCTTGTAGGCTGGGCTGCAGGTGTTGCTTTTGTCTGTCTTTGTGCTCCTCCCCTTTGCAGGTGTCTCTGGTTCATTGATTGGGAGCGCAGAGTACTTGGACCTGGGCCTTCAGCGTCCACTCTGCCGATTGACATTGGTGGTGTTTGTTGCCAGGCCTCAGCTCCCCTCCTTTCTGCACATTTGCGTTTGCCTTTGTTTTTGCACTTCAACACTCCCATATGCACTCATACAACACATCCAAGCATTTGCATTACACCACTGATACTGATATCCACAATCCATTGTTGTTTTTGTTAATAAATATTAATTTAAATGTACTTTAAAAAAAATAAAAAAATAAATTAAAACTCACGGCAACGACGGATGTAAATAAGCAGTTACATTAAATATATTGGCTCGTTGCTAACGTCAGAGGAGCCGTTAGCGTCTTATTCAGCCGTTGGATCGGAAAATGGCTACGTATGCGACATTTATGGAAAATTGTATTCGGCGATTTCACAGAAGAGCGACTGATTCAACACGTTGGAATGATCCACAACTTTTTATGAACTGTGCGATTATGTGAAACAGCTGTACATTCTCCAAAAAAACACACAAACAAACCATCAACCTTCCACTACGTCCTGATCTCTTCTTCGTTGGTTTCCGCCAGTAGTAACGTTCGGTTGTTGATCACGTGACTCATATGACGCAAAAAAAAGTGTCCAAAGCTGTTTCTTTTTGTTAATTGACGTGTTTCCATTAACCAAAATGGTTTTGGTAATTTCAATTTGCGCAATGTTATGGTTAATGGAAACACAGCTAGTGACTGCACGGAGGAGTTCAAGCGTCACCTTGAAACCTGAGATGTTTATGCAGAAATTTTATGTTATGCTTAGTTGTGTCTTTAGTGTTTCAGTTTGATTTCACCTTTATTTACTGAGGGTTCTGATTGGTTATGTATATTTTTGTACAACCTGGTAAAGACCAGGATCATTTTTTTTTTAAAAGTTGACATTTTGGGCCCTTTTTACTGTAATTCAGACATTACTTCCCATTTTTCTAAATCACTGAGTGAGTTCCTCTCTGAATAGTTTTATGTAATCACTTTTTCCTTGTTCTTTTATGGCAGTAAAATAAAATAGCTGCACAAAACAAACTCAGATCTCACCAATATTTATCACCTGTTAGTTCTTGCATGCAGCAGAACTAAGCAACTTTTTGAAGGTTATAAATCTTGAATTTCCCTAACTAATCTCTCCAACAGGGAGTCTCACAACAGAACCTCGATAACTTTATGGTTACTGACTTCCTGACTGTGTGTTAAGCCCCGCCCACCGGCCTAGATGTGTGTTTGCTAGAATTACTGGACTCTGATCCACAGGTCTACAACTCGACCGCCTGTTTTATGACTGTACACGCAGAATAAACACACGAGACCCGACACTGGCACCACCAGGAGTAACATCTGCTCTCAGGGAATTTATGGCCACTTTGTGTGCAGCATGAGACCTGAACTGTGCTAGCAGAACAGATACAGTCGCTTTTATGGTGCGTGTGTTTGTCTATTGGCTGCTTTCGTAGAGATAACTCAACTTCCCTAATGATATATTTAGACACTGAAGTAGATAATATGATTATAGAGAGAAAGAATACAGTTTATGTCTAGAAACGCCCATCCATTGTCTATATAATAATAATAGCTAACCAAAACGAACAACTGAAATTGAGAAAACGGTAATTAATGGAGAAAAACTATAATTAACTGGAACTATGTCGTGAGTTATATAACTAAAACACACTGAAATCAGATAAATAATACCCTCGGTTTTTGTGTTAATGAATTTGTTTATTACCCTTTAAAACTGGTGGTTTTTCCCTAAACAAGCAGTTTACGCCATCTGTCGGCAAATTACGGCACTTCGTAATCCTCCTGGCGGGAAAATGGCGCAAAATGGCGGCAGAAAAATTTAAATTGGGATAAAACTTGGTTGTTCAACAATAATTGAACACTTTTTTTTAATGATATCTTCTGTTGAATATCCATTACCCAATAAATATAATCACTACACAACCTTTTTTTAATTCTAAATGTAAAAATTAACCAAAGCTACTATTTATAGTACAATAATTTTAATTTAATGTCATCAGGCAAATATGAGAGAAAAACGCCTTGTTTCATTTCTCTCAATAACAATAATTTAATAAAATTAAATTTAACTATTTAATTTTATTAATAGTAAAATTATTAATTATTCATTAACTAAATAAATAAGAATTATTTAATTGTTAATTAAACAACTTAATTAACAATTATTGTTAATTAAGTTGTTTAATTAATTAAAATTTTGTCAATATTAAATATATTGATTAATAATTAAGTAACTAGCAATTATTTAATTATTGCTTAATAATTATCCATCCATTTTCTTTACACCCTTGTCCCTTGGTGGGGTGGGAGGGGTACTGGTGCCCATCTCCAGAGTACACCCTGGACAGGTTGCCAGTCTGTTGCAGGGCAACACAGAGACAAACAACCATGCACACACACCTAGGGGCAATTTGGAGAGGCCAATGAACCTGACATGTTTTTGGTTTGGACTGTGGGAAAGTAAACATACAAACATACAAACTCCATGCAGAAAGACTGGGGCCAGGAATTGAACCCAGAACCTGTGCCACTGTGCAACCCTTAATAATTATCATTAAATTAATTATTACTTAATTTATAATTAGTAAATCAATTTAATTATAAATACACTAAATAAATAAATGGATGCAATTAATTTGAATAATAAAATAATCGTTTTTAATCAATAAAAATATTTTATTAATAAATTAATGATTTAACTTGATTAGAATATGGCAGAATATAAGACATCAACAAGTTTAATCAGAAAACATTCAGTAAAATAATGTTTACAGAAACTCCAACCTTGCATTATGACTGTATGTTCTCTGAGTGAGATACATCGATAAGCATGTTTTCTATTGCTTCAGATAAGTGAATTTAATGTCAAGATGACCAGACAAACTAAAGAAAACTGGCACTTTATTCAACATCTAAAACATCAGCTAGTTCAAATTCAAATTGATCTGTTTATTACAACAGTTTCTCTGACATTCCCCTCCGCTGCAGCTCACTGATAACCCCTCTAATTCGAAAGAGACGCTGTATTAAACAGAACTTTTTCGTGATACAGACACTGCCAAGATTGGATTTGAGAAACCCATCAATAAATGTGTTTGCACTCTTCCTCTATAGCTAAAAGCGAGCATTCATGCAGCCGTCATGGGATCAATACTGACGTTGATGTGCCCTCCATGCAGAATTTTTCCCCTCAGGTTGGTCCAGGTTTCTCCTCCTCACTTCACAACTGGACCACAGAGACATCAGTGTCTGATAACATGGAGCGGCTTAATGTTTAGCCCAGAATCCACACTCACACGCACGTGCACACACAAGGGGAAGCAGAGGGATTATAAAGGCGCACAGATCTATACACCGGCCAGGGATGAAGGGCAGAAAAGTAGCAGAGGGAGGGAGAAGTGGTCGAGGTGAGAGTTTTACTTTTAATAGCATTTAATTAACTTCAAAAACTGAAATTTCCAGCCTCAAATTAAATTCCTCACCTTATTTTCGCTTGATTTAATCTCAATAATGCAAATTTATTAATGTCTTAATTTATCAGAAATAATACACACTTATCGTGTCGTCGTGTTGATCATTTAAAGAGTTTGGTCGCACAGAGTGAATGCTTGTTGATGATTAGCCGTGTCTTTAATTTGCTAAGCAGGACTATTAGCTTGTTAATCCACATTAGAGGTGTGTGTCCCGTAAGCGGAAAACGAAGGAGGAGCATTATGCATGGAACAAAGTGCAGCAAAAACGATATTAATAAAACCTTATCATGTTTCAGAGTGCAATTTGTTACACACCTTCATTTTCCTCACGATAACAGAGAAAGGTTTAAGTACGGTAATAATATTTGTCACTACATACCCTCAAAATGAGTCATTATTTTTCCAGGATGGAGTGAGTAGATGATTTAGTTAAACCTTTAAACAAGTTGCACCAATTTGTAAGCATTGGCAAGCGACTAGCATAAATCCTGTTGGATGTTTAGCATCTTTTCTGGGTAGAATTGATGAAATTCAATTAGCTTAATGGCACAGACCCAGTTTGTAACCTTAACATAAACTTTTTCAACGGTTTTGATATCTGGGCTTCATGTTATCCAGAATCAGTTTGGATGTTTGATTAGGATCATTGTCCAGTTAGAAAACGCAACTGTCTCCAAGTTTCAACTGTTAATTTCAGCTCAAATTGAAGACATTTGAGGTTTTTATTGATTACTCCATCCACTGACAGCAAGTCAGACCCACAGAAAGACGCAGCCACCACTTTGCATGGCAGTTGGGATTGTTCTTTGGCTTTACAGCATGACCATGACTTCTCCTCCAAATATTAATCTTGTAATAGTGAATAATTATTTAGTCCTTTTGACCAACTGGCCGACTTTTCTTAAGAAGGAATTGGCCTTTCCCATTAAGGCAGCTTTTTTGGAAATAAGCTAATGCTTTTGGTCTTTCAAAAACTTCTTAAATGTTAAGGAACATTCGACGGGCAAAGTGGAGTTACCTAGCAATCCCGACACAGTTCCGCACATCACCTAGCAACACAAGTTGAGCTCCAGCACATTTGGTCAGCTGGTTTTACCGCTGCATTCACTGTACAATGGTTGCTGGAAAATCAAATGTTTTTTGTTTTCTTTTGGTAGACTTACTGTTCTGAAACCATTTGCTGCATTTTTGTTGGTTGTGCAGGAGGCGCCACTTCTGCTTTTCAAACATGTACAGTTGTATAATTGGGCATCTGTTTGCAGCCATTTTTATTTGCGAGTGTAAATGTTGAGTTTGGGGGCGTGGCTAGCAGCAGCTTATTTTGATTTAAAGTGACAAAAGGTCCTAAAACAGCTAACAGGCAGAACTGAGCAGACTGAAATCTCATTATATAAGAATAATTTTTGTGCAAATGAAAAGGTAATGAACATGTGTAGGCCATAAACCTTTTCTAACTTGATCGAGAAAGCATAATAGGCCACCTTGATGGAAATTTGCTAATTGGAGACAAATAATGAGCTATTTGTTTGCAATTATAAGCCGAATGTTTGGATTAGGACCCATGAAATGGCTTTCAAGCTAAAGAAAATATCACACTAACAGTCAGGTAAAGTGGTGGCTGCATCGTTCTGTGGGCCTGTCTTGCCAAAAAATGTAATGAACATGTTTTTTATAGCCATTGTAAAACCCATTTGTGCCCAAGTTTTTACAACCTGCAGCATCTTTCGATGTTGCTTCAGTATTTCCACATAATGTTCTGTCCTCACGATGCTGTTTTGTGAAGTGCACCAGTCCCTCCTGCAGCAAAACAACCCCACAACATAATGCTGCCACCTCCAGCATTCTGACACCTGTCAGAATGGTGTTCTATTAATTTTTATTATTAATTCATTTCTTTGTCCCTGTGTGCATTTGCAAACATTAAACTGTTGTTTTTATGTTTCTTTTGCAGTAACAGAGTGGCCTTTCAGCTCATGTTCATATTCGTTTCACTGTAGATAATAACACACTTACCAGGTTTTTGCTTTTGTTACTGGGTTGACATTAACATTGCAGACCAGAACCCATCTCCTCCCTGAGCGGGATGATGATGGTTGAACGTTCCCATCTTGTTTGTACTTGCATATAATTATTTGTTTTAACGACATCTGGAAATTGCACCCCATTCAAACCAGACTTATGCAAGTCCACAATTCTCTTCCTTACACTTTGGCTGATTTATTTCCCATGATGCAAGGAAGCACTCTGTTTCAGGTGTGTCTCTAATTAGCTCAGACGTTTTGAAGTTGTTGATGTTTTGTCCCAAATTGCTTAAAGGCATAATAATCTTAGTGTTCATTAACTTTACAATAGCCTTAAAAATTATCTCTCATTATTCTGGCATTTAGTAAATGGAAAACTGTTGGAATTTCTTGTTTTAATTTGCATAAAATGGGAAATATTTATTCTAATTTCACGTTAGTGTGAAAAAAATGCACTTGTCTTTTTGTTGTGTATGTAAACTTCTGGTTTCAACTATACAAAAGGCAGAAAAGTCTTTTAGAGGAATTTATAGACATTTGTTCAAGATATTTGGATGTGTTAAAGTCTAGATTAAGAAACAAAATGCTTAAAAATAGTTTTAAAACAGCAAAAGAGCCACCAAGACTGAAGTTTTTCACCAGTGTCGATAGCTACAGTGATAACCAAGAAAGAAGCCCATACTTTCTTCTTCGTTGGTTTATTAGCGGCACCTGAATTCTACTTTGCCTCTTAGATCCGAAGGAAACAGCAAAATGTCCTCCAGGGTTGTTCAAAGTGCGGTCCAGGGGCCATTTTTGGCCCTCAGGATGATTGATCACAGTTCAAAAAGCCTAAATTTGGTTGTTCAGTTCAGGCAATTGGTGAAGATACAAATTTAAAAACAACATTGTGGTGAGATTTGATAAAAATAGATACTATTAAAATGGAAAAATAGAAAATTTAAGGTGCAGCACAAAGTATTAATATAGGGACCAAAAGCATCCAGTTGTTTTTACTAAGACCCACATTTGAGAACGCCTATTTAATTAACTTGGTAAAATGAAAAAAGACTGATCGAAATCTTGTTCCTGTTGCTAAAAAAGATTCAGAAAAATCCAGAAAAATTAACAATTTTAGAATATGACTTGCTGTTTAAAAAAAAAAAATATATGTAAACCTGATTCATGCAACACTTGTCTACAAAAATCTGACTGCTTTGCTTATTTTACTAAAATATTGTGTGTTTAGTTTGTTGTTTATTTAACAGGTAAAAATAATACATATATTAGTTTTTCTTATTATGTTAAGAATAAAATTATAAATTTTGTGGCCTTTATGCCAAAACATTTGGTCACTGTTGGTTAACTTAGTTCCAATAAATGACGTCAATCTGTAAAATAGGAAAGTTTAGGTTGTTCCACTAGCTGAAAAAGTAGCGGTATTTTCTTTTTATCGTAACTTTATATTAAAATATGACTCAGCAGACGAGAGTTGGGAGTGAAACTGTGACTTTTACCATCAACAGTCAGTCGTCCCGGTTCAGACGTCATAGAAAAGCTGCAGTGTGTTTGCTGCAGGCGACTCACTCGTTCAGAGCATGTTCACCTGATTGTTTTACCTGAAAGTCTTCACATTAAGTCTGAAAAGCTTTGTCACTTCTCATAAGTAAGTCAGTGGAAACTGCAGGAGGGCACAGCTTCAGGCTAAAGTAAAAGTCTTCCCGAGAAAATCATTTACGCTTCAGTTAATGTTGTGTTTTACAATTTATTCCTTACACTAGTTTTATATTTTTTCATTCTACATAGAGGAGTTTCTCTTTAATTAAGAAGTCAACACCTATTAATAGCAGTATGGTAATACTTCCTGGATGTATTCAACCTGACTTCAACCAGATAAAATTAAAATACCATTTTATATAAAGTTAATTCAAGAATTAACCCTTTTTTACATGAAATTACAAATAAAGAGTCACTCACCAGTGTTATTGAACAGAAAAGATGCACATCAATCTTTCATCTAGGCAAACTTTTGCTTAGATGAAAAGCAAGCAAAAGAGTTATTATCAAACTCTTTTCACAAAAGAGTTTGACAATAACTCTTTTGTCAAACTCTAATAACCCATGAATTAATTCATTTGCTGCTTCACAGTGTAAAGTGTTTTGATGTTTCTCAGTGATTAAACGTTCCTCTGTGACTCAGCTGTGGTCGTTGATGTTGCGATAAGGATTTTGAGCAGCTACAGCATCCTGTAGATTGTTGTCGTAAATCTACGACAGTAGCAGAGGCCGGGTATTTCCTGCAGCTCTGAGAAACTGTACAGAGAGATCAGTTCAGTTTATAGATTAACCTTTAAATCAAGTCAGGTTTTTTTTACTTTTACTTATTGCCTAATAGGAATCAATTTCAAGTATTTCATAACTTATGATATTTACAAATAAATAATAATATAATAACATAATAAGCTTCTCAAGTTTATATCATTTGAGTGTCATGATCCGTGTTTCTGTGTATTTATTTTTTAAGGGTTTTCTGTGTTCAGTTTCTGTCCTGTGAGTCTCTGTCTCTGCGTCTTCCTCGTTGATTGCTTCCCAGGTGTGTCTAGTTACCTGATTACCCTCCCTGTGTATTTAAGTCAACCTGTTGTCTCTGTCTCTTGTTGGGTCCTTGTCAAACGTATGTCATTTGTCTGCCTGCCTGCCATCACAGTAGAACTGTAAAGTCCTGTGTTGGTTTAGCTCTCTTTTTCAGTCCTTAGTTTTTCAGTTGCTACTGGTAATTAGCTGTGTGCTAAGTCTCTGCTGTGCTGCCTGTTCTGGACTGTTGAGCTTTCTTCATTAAATCTATCATCATCTTTATCACAACATGCGCCTGCGTCTCTCCTCACCACCTCACAGCCACCACACCTGACATTGAGTCTCAATTTTATATCATTTGAGTCATTTCTCAGCAATTACCTTCGTTCCAGTATCTGGTTACTGTGTTCATATTATTCAACTATAGTCAAGTTTTGAGACGTTTTTTGCAGTGATCTGGTCCGAACAGGTTCTGAAATACTTTAAAAAAAACTTTATATATTCCACATTGTAATTATTTAACAAACACATTAAGCCAAATTGGGATGAAAATTGCTCCATTTTGATTTAAGACAGCAGATGGAGGCCATTTATTTCTAACCACTTTCAGTTGATTAACTTATCAATTTTGAAAAATTTTATAGCTACTAGAGTTTTCTATTGGAGAGGAAAGACATCAGCTTTTTAAAGAAGGAACTGTTCCTGCCTATCAGCCTTGGTTGAGTTAGAACACAATTTCCAAACAATTAGATGTTTCTACAGTGATATCATTATTATGGATGAGGATGTTTTAAGGTCAGATGTGACCTATTACGCTTCCTTCAATAGGTTAGGACAGGTCTAAATGTTCATTACATTTTTTACACAAAATCATCCTTAGATAGTCAATTCTGCCCATATGGTTCTGCCTATGGGCTGTTTTTAGGACGTCGTGTCACTTTAAATCCAAATAAACTGCTGCAAGCCACGCCCCCTCAACTCAGCGTTCTGATTGGTTTGCTAGGTTACAGCTGGGGTTGCTTGGTAACGGCTGTCTCAACATTCGGAAGGTGTTTGAAACGGCTCATTTTCCAGACTCGACTTTGAAACGTTAATTTATTACCTAAAAAATGGATTGGTGTTTTTTCAGCACTTGGGCTGTTTTTCGAAGAAGTAGAAACAGGAATGTAAGTGTCAAAATGGCGACGGTGGCTCTGGCCCACCATTGCAACGAATAGCCGTTTTGTGATCAGAAGGTTGTAGGATCGATTTCAGCTTCCTCAGATGTCGATGTACTTCAGGGCAAGGCACTTGGCACTTAACGTCCTGTATATAAATTTATTTATATGCACATCTATAAAACTAACTGATTAATATTGTAAATAATGTAAATATCACCATATTTATGTTTATATTGTATATATTTCCTACATTGTTTACACTGCTCGATCTGACTTTTAATCTCATTGTACATGTGTACAGTGACAAACAATAAATTGAATTGAAGTGAATTGAATTGAATTTCCCCTTAGGATCAATAAAGTATATTGATATACTTGATATACAGAACAGAAAGAAACATTATATTCTGTTCTGTTCTGAGTTCAGTCCATTTTCCAATTTACTATTTAAAAAGTGACTGAAAGTTTACAGTTATCCTAAATTAAATCACATAAAACTTTCCAAATAGACTTTCAAGACAAACTAATTTCAGTGTGTGCGTGCGTGTGTGTGTGTGTGTGTGCGTGTGTGTGTTGCAGGGACTGCTGTTGGAGATGAACCCCCAGCAGAGTCTGACGGTCCCCTCTCAGCCTTGTTTCGTCTCTATGTTTACGCTCTGCACGGCTGCCTTTGTGAGGTGGCCTTCACCGCCGTGTACGACTGGTGCAGCACCCGGGACCAGAGGCTGCCGGGCCACAGCAGCATGTGGGCGTTGCCCATGTACGGCTCCGCCATCTTCTGCATGGAGGCCCTGAGGGCCTGGCTGCTGGCCCAGAGCCGCTCGCTCCCTGTGAGGCTGGCAGTTTACACTTTATTCATTTACATGTGGGAGTTCAGCTGGGGCGTGGGGCTGAGCCTGCTGGGGGCCTGTCCGTGGGATTACTCAGCCCATCGCTACAATCTGGGAGGACTGGTGACTCTGGATTATGCCCCAGCCTGGGCTGTAGCTGGACTTATAGCGGAGCAGCATGTAATCAAGAATACACTAAGGATAAGATTGAAAAACAACTGATTTCATGGTTACCTTAAATTATGTCCTTCCAAAATCACCCAAATGACATTTAATGTCATTTTTAGCTGGAACAACACAATGTTGATGTATTTTTAACACTGTCATAATTAAAAAATTGAAGATTTTTTTAAATCTCCAATCAAGTGCTAGGTAAGAATAACATTGAAAAAATGATTACTTTCATGATTATCTTAAACAACATCCTTCCAAAATCACCCTCATAACATTTCATGTCATTTTTTTTGCAGAAACGACACAATGCTATTGTATTTTTAACGTTTAATGATTAAAACGGTTGAGATTTTTAATCTCCAATTAACACTGCGCTAAAGATAACATTGAAAAACGACTGATTTCATGATTATCTTAAATTGTCTTTCCAAAATCACCAACATGACATTTAATGTCATTTTCAGCTGGAATAGCACAGTATTACTGTGTTTTTAATGGTTTCAAAATTAAAAATTTGAAGACTTTTAGTCTCTAATCAAGAATATGCTAAAGATAAGATTGAAAAACAACTGATTTCATAATAATCTTAAACTATGTCCTTCTAAAATCACCCAACTTTTAATAGATTTCAAGCAATCTCAGTTCCTGGTTGTGAACTTAAGTATAGAGTTAATTATGCATTTAACCTAAAATTACATGTATTCTGCTATGTTGTCTTCCATGTTGCTGTTTTATTTTGTTTTTATTTCATTTCTAAACTAAAGTAAACTAAACTAAACCCACACAACATTTGTTGTCATTTTTTGCAGGAACACAATGTTATTATATTTTTAACAGTTTCATAATTAAAAATTTCTGTATTTTTCCTGCTTCTGTCTGCCTTATCTGGTCCTACTGGAGTAAAAGACACTGTGGGAAGTTTGGATTTTGTCCAGGGCAGGAATGTGTCTCAGCAGGCCTCTTGGAGGGAAAAGGCAACATTTGCGTGCTTATTAATTTTCAATATCTTCTTAAGAAAATCGGGGTAGTTTGCACAATTTTTGGGAAATGAGAACCTGGCAACTATCTTACAGCAGGGTTTTGTTCCTGGTGTTGTGTTTTTGGATCTTTCCCATTCATGAATCAGTCAAGTACGTTTCTCCCTGAGGTTTGATGATGAAGGTAGTTTTCAACACACTTCCATTAGAAAACAAGGCCAGGCGAGAAAAATTATATCATGTCATTTTATTCCTGTTAGCCTAAAAACAGTTTCAGAATCAAGTTCTTCTTTCATTATGCTTAACTTCACTAAATAATAAAACTAAATGAAATTGGCATTATTTATTACCATTATACAAAGCGCATTGAACAAGTTATTGTTTTTCTTAATAAACATACTTCTAATAGGATGTTTGTTCAAAATTCACCCCAGATGTCATTAACAACACAAATCCACGCATTAATTTAAGAATAATTAAGTGAGATAATACATAGAAAATGTGTTGGACAACATAGTAAGTCAGGTCTGACTAATACTAATTTAATAATAATTTACTCTGCAGTGATCGTCTATGAAACGTTTTCTCATTACTCAACAAACATGATGGGTCAAACCAAAAAGCTCAATTCACAACCTCATTATTGCAAAACGTATTTCTTTAAACTTAATTTCAAAGAAATATTCACTCAACTGCAATTGTACAACTCACTGGGAAAAACTCCACTAATAAAGAAAACCCATGATAAATATCTTTTAAAGTTTTCTACAGAGTATTTTGGGAAGCCAATGAAATATTAACAGAACAGACGTTTGCAGGAGGATCTGGAGTGAATATCACTCCAAAAACACCAAAGAACAAGAAGGTGTGAGGTTGTTTTTGAGCATAAAGTGCTAGGAAACGTCAGATAATTAAAGGAAGTATGAGGAGGAATGTAACTGCATGTTCTTCATTAAAGAGCTGATGATAAAACCCAGAAAGAAAAAAGCTGATAAAATTCAGTAAGTGTGTTATTACTTTCTCCCTGTATCATCAGAGTTGAAAATGATTTGTTTTGGTCTCATTTTTGTGTGTGGATTTTTTGGTTTGCTACTGACCTCTGGTGTAAGTTTCATGTCAATGTCATTAATAAAAATACATGTTTTAATAAAAAAGTTAACACCTTTACTACTTCTATCTATTTAAGTGAATTTTGAAGGTGTGTAGTTGACAATTAGGTTCTCTTCCGCTCTGGATTTTGCACGACGACCAAGGCCACAGTCCCCTCATTCCTCTGCCACTTGTACCTACAAAAGGAACATAAATTACATGTTTGCACCAGAATTTCTATCAGAATCATGCTAATTTTCCAAGAAGACAACATTAAATTGCATTTTCTCTCAATACTTATTTATCAGATATCAACCTAAGGACAAGAAGTGGTGTGTGAACTGCACTGAATAATTCATTGAATTATTCACTGAATGGCTCATCTTTAAGCTAGGTGTTTATGCATATTGCCGGCCTGGGGCATTCAGGTGTGTGGCAACATAATGCCAAGGAAACATTACAATTTCTGCTCATATTAGCACATGTTCCCACTCATCAGTGCCTGAAACAGTTCCAATGAATTTGTGGTTTGTCAATGTGGTGAGAGATAATTTTAGTTCTCAAGCACAACCAAATTGTGCTTGTTCTCGATTGTCTTCTTTTAAAGGGTTGGCAGCAACAGGAACTGCTAATCTGATGTAATTTGTTTTTTTATTGTAAAAACAGTAGACTTCAGCAGGTCTTAGTTCGCATGCTAAATGTGAATGTATCTGAAAAATTAGAGGTGCTCCAATTTGTTCCTTCTGGAAAATCTTCAACCTAGCTTGAGTAAAATCCCAAGCACAACAATGGAAAATAATTTGTTTTTCACATTTTTATAATGGTTTAATGTAATGAACGTCGTTATCTTTGGAAAACAGCAAATTAGCACCAACACTTTTACCGACTGCCAAGCATTGTGCTGGAGGGGTGATGACTTGGGGTTGTTTTGCAGTCAAAGTATGTACATTTGAGGATAAACTTGTTTTAATTTGTGGTTGTACTAAAGTCAAATTTAAAAGTTCTTTGATATTTCCAACATGCTCTTCTAAAGCTGTATTTTTCCATCTATTTGATGAGTTAAAAATCTCTTGCAGAGGCTCTAGTAGGGATCAAATGAACAGCATTGCTTCAATTCATTCCAGTTTATGTTAAATCCACAGTTAGAGGTGCAAACACACACAGCAAACAGCACAGAAAATAGAAGCAAAAACCTACAATCAACAAAACAAATAAATACAAAATGCTATAACAGCAGGAAATAGAAGCAAAATGCACAAATGGAGCAAGTATAAAAAGCTGGAAACTCGCTTTGCAAAAACAGAAGTGCTCCAGACCACTAGGGGGAGTCGTACGGTTTCAGGCCCCCAGTAGAGATTGGATGTTATAATTTAATGGGATTTACAGAATAAAGTTGGAGGGAGATAGAAAAAGTATGATATACTTAATGACTTTCTCAAAAACACAATCTTTTACAATAATACAGAATTTATTTATGTTGGTAATATTACTTACTCCAGACTCCCCCTAGTGGTCTGGAGGACTTCTGTTTTGTGGAGCGAGTTTTCAGCATTTGTGCTTGTTGTTTTTGCTATTTATGACATTTTCTAATTTGCTTCCATCTCCTGTGGTTGCAGCATTTTTTGTTGTTGTTTGCATTTATTTTGTTGATTGTAGGTTTTTTCTTCTGTTTTCTGTGATTCCAGCATATTTCTTGCAGTGTTTGTTTTTTGTTACATTTGTTTTCTGTGTTTGTGTGGTTTACCGTTTGCATCATTCATGTTTGCAGAGTATTTTGCCGTTTGCAGTCCCTTTGTACCTTTTGGCCACCATATAATACAGTTTAATCAGTGATTATGTACATATAACTTACTAATATTTCTACAATATCCAGAGAGTTTCTGCCACTCAAAGTACATTTTCTCAATTTTCGACCATTCTCTTCAAACATGAAAGATCGTTGTGTCAGATCAGCAGTTACATGCTTGACTTAATCTTCAACAAACATCAGCAGATGGCTACTCATGCTGTACTGGCACTTCTCGAGGTTTATTCCTATTAAAAAGTAGCCATTCCTTTCCACTTGCATACTTGATTTGAAAGTCGGTGATAGATAAGTTTTATACAATCTACCTGACTTGAACATTTAACTTAAAATCAGTTTTTGTGTTTTGTCCTAATTTCCACCTGATTAGCTAACATATTCTGTCAAAATCAGCATCCATTTAAAGTTGTATCAATGTAACTCAGAGACCTGGAAAGCACCAGATAATTTGCATTTTTAATATTATTTATTAAAATTGACTCACTGGCTCTGTTCGGGGATGAGCAAACTATCTCCTGAAGTCAAACTGAACGTCTGCTCCGCCATGGTCACTGCTGAAGATCCCTCCTGGGAGAGACAGAGAGGAGATGTGTTGGTAGGATTAGCTGTTAGGAGCTTATGGAGGTTATTAGAGGAGTTGGGACAGGAAGTGTGTACGTGCCATTTGCCAAATCCACAAATCAGTTTGCTGGACTGAGGTCTCTGTAAGTCCAGGTCCAAACACCATTACCTGTCAAAGACAAATAAATAGAGAAAACCTTGTTTTATTCATTATTATTATTCTGTTTGTATGCACTAGTCCAGACATCTTAGTTTGATTACCAGGAAGTCTAACACTTTGTTATTATTGAGATAGGCTTTGTTGTAATATAGCCAACCAAACATAAAACAAAAACATGAGACTTTAAGCTTAAATAAATAAAATTTCATCTGGTTTGTTTTGGTGAATCCAATATTCTGAGCTGCAGAAACATGCAGCTTTCAGCACTCCCTCAAACATGCAGAGGAAGCACTAAAACTATAATTTGTCTGTAATTAGACACTTCTGAAAGTCAGGCTTTATAATGTAGAAGGCAGCTTTCAACTTGCAGGCTTTATCGATGTGATGCGAGACAGAGAGAAGAAATTTGGTTTATATTCACCCTGTTTAGGCTTAGAGATAAAAACAATATACTATGATGCAAACACAACCAAGTCCTAATTAGTGGTTTTAATTTGTTTGTTTGTGTATGTATCCATTTCAATAAAACAATCTGTCTTTACAGAAAGCTGAAACGTTAGAGTGACACCTCCTACCTCTGTCTCAAACTGAGCTCCAAAGATGTTGATGGGCCTGCCGTTAGCCAAAGACGGCCTCTGTTTGTTGAGCCAGTCCTTGAAGGAAAACGGTGTCATCACATTCATGGTGTTCATCTGGAACGGAGGCTCTCTGAAAACTTCATCTGTTCAAAAACAAAAATGTCAGCAGTTTATTCTTCAGAAATGGAACAGAGTTCATATTAGACATGTGGAAGCAGGTAGCAAAAAGCTCACCTGGATCCGGTTTTCCCGTCTTAGCCTGGTTTGATGCCATGAATCTGTGAGTGACAGATCGACCGACATCATAAACTTCAATGAATCCTGATGAAATAAAAGTAGAAACGTGTCTCACTCTTTGATAATCGGAACCAGTTGTGTCCCCAGATTCTCGCAGTAGAACCATCTCTCGAACAGGATGTCGGTGGTGTTGTCCACGTAGTACCTACAAGAAGCGACAGGTACTGGTGACACTAAGGCACCTAAAAACGCCCAACACTGTGAAGAAGCTGAAGAAGCACTGCAAAAACACAAAACCTTACTGAGTAATTTTAGTCCAGTTTCTAGGGCAAATATCTTATTGCGTTTGAAAAAAGACAAACTTACAAGTAACTTTTTAGCAAGATACAGAGGCTTGTTTTAAGCCTCTATATCTAAATATTGATGAAAAAGTACTTGTTCTATTGGCAGATAAATTAACTTATAACATGGGAAAATGTCTTATGAGTTAAATAATCTATATCTTGCTAAAAAGTTACTTATTAGTTAGTTAGTCTTATTTCAAGTTTGCTAAGATATTTGCACTAGAAATTAGACCAAAATTACTTGGTAAGAGTTTGTGTGTTTTCAGTGCACATACATATATTTGAGGATGAATAATTTTGAGGCTGTATTAGAAAAGTAGGAGTTGAAATGAGGGAAGAGGTGAGCAGAAGAAGAGAGGTGAACCTCAGGCAGTCAGTTTCAGTCAGCAGTCGCCTTCGCTCCATCACCAGTCCAACGGTGTTGGCCTTTCTCTGCGGAGAGTGGGGGATTCGAGCTGGGAGCAGAAACATCTAAAAGTGAAGAAAAAAAATCATACAGTGAGGCAAAGATTATGATTCAAGTGTGTTTTAATGCTCTATAAAGAGAAAAGACAGGTTTCTGTTCCAGATGTGGGTGAAACGTCAGCGCTTACCTCGCCTTCTTTGATGTGAACGTCCTTGTGGACGCCATTTTCAATCACTTTCAGACACATGTCTCCCTTCAGCTGGAAAAACAACTATTTCAAACAGAAAAAGACAAGAAATGGGTTAAATGTCGTTCTTTAAAGGCTGCAGTTGCACAATCTGGAGACTGTGTGGTGAACATGAACACATCAGATTTGACCTTTCACCTGGAAGAACTGCTTTCCTCACCCCTCCCCTCAAAATGTCCTTGCTAAACCTTTCAGCTTTAGCCACTTATTCTACATAACTGAGATGATGAACTCTCCAAGATATGAATGTTAGTATATAAAAGAAATATTTGGCTTGATGATTTATCCATGCATACTGAAGAAATCTTTAAAATATCCAAAATATTTATTGATTAAACTCTGTGAACCTTTGTTTATTTAATGGAATGATTCAATCATGAGGCCAGAGTAATACATTACTGACATTTTTTTTTACCTTTGAGAGTCAGAAGAATGTAAAATAATACATTTTTATTATTCACTGTCCAATGGGAGATTTTCACTAGGGTTGGGCAATATGCATGTTTTTTCATACAACATCCAATTAAAAAAAAAAAGAAATTACAAATGAAAGAAAATACTTTAAAAAAAAGGTTTTATTTCAATTATCCATTAACTGCAAGAATGTATAGTATTAGCAGAATAAAGATGCAATTTTACCAAAAGATCTTAAAATTGAGAGAAAATTCAATGGAATAATTGGTTATTAAAATAATCGGTAGTTTCAGCTATGGCAGGGTCACTGAGTGAAAACTAAGGTATACCTTGGTCAGGTCACAATCCATCGCTAGACAACAACACAGAGACATAAGACAACCATTCACACTCCTAAGGACGATTTAGAGGGATCGATTAACCTAACAGCCATGTTTTTAGACTGGAGGAAGCTGGAGTACCCAGACAGAACCCACACATACACAGAGAGAACATGCTAACTCTACGCAGAAAGGCCCCAGATCGGGATCTGATACCAGCTGCACCACTGCGCTGAATACAGCCAACCAATAGGGACTGCTGAAATTTTCCAGTCTTCTCCGA
This sequence comes from Poecilia formosa, assembly GCF_000485575.1. NCBI lineage: Eukaryota > Metazoa > Chordata > Actinopteri > Cyprinodontiformes > Poeciliidae > Poecilia > Poecilia formosa. The sequence continues at coordinate 323,681 of NW_006800345.1, forward strand.
GTTGTTTTTGGAAAATGTTAGGAAATACGATTAAGCAAGTTTGCAAGTCTAGACAGCAAAGGATGCCACCAACAAGAAGGACCCAGTTAAAGATTATTAGGGACACTGTGCCAAAATACACACTCTCAGCATTTCAGCTGCAGGGTGGAGTTTGCCCAGGTTCATGGAAGATAAGGCAATGATACGGGGAAAGGAGACGCTGAATCTCCTTTGCCTGTATCGGCTAAGGTTGTATTTATGTACTTTTAATTTCCTACCTCCTCCCCTTCCTCTATATGATAATCCTTCCTGGTGTTAGGACCCCCAACAAACATGACGAGCAACTGGGAAAAGTGCCTGAGAAAAACAGAAATTGAAAGCAGTCATGTGGTTACAGCATGTTCACACACAGCATCTAACATGTCTGGTGTCAACCTCCCAAACAAATCAGTCACTGCAACAGATTTTGCTGGCTAAAAAACAATTAGCAAAGCATGTTACTCACATCAGCTTGTTGCACACTGGTGGCAGAAAAGCATCTTGGTTTTCAGCGATCCACTTTTCCACATTGACCAGAGGAACTTGGCTGCTCATTTTTTCTAAATGACAGGCTATGGATTTTGCAGCAGGACACTATTTGACTTCCTTTTCTTATAGATGTTTAAATGTGGCGATATGAACAGTGCAAAATGCAGAAGTGGGGCAAGTGGGAGTTAGACGGTGAGGGAGGAGCTGTCCTGTTCTTTTTTTTTTTTTGTACACAGGTGAAAGTTCACCAGTACTTTCATAATCAGTAACACAATACTGTCCTGCAGTCACTGAAGAGGCTTAAAGGAAAACTTTCAAATTATTTTAATCAAATCTAAAGTTTTTTCCTGTCTTTATGTATAAAACGTGATGTTTTTGATGTTTTTTGGTTTTTAACTATTGGTTTACACAAATAAAAACAATATAACTTGGAATTATTAAGTCATGTTACATCATCTGAAAATGCAAATAAAACCTTTTGCTTTCTCACATCATTATAACCTATTCTGAAGATTACTTTTATACTTTGTCATAGGAAGAGATCTGACAGCAGATTTGAAGATGTCTAAATAATCTTGCAGATCTAAAAAAAATTGGCATTAAGGACTAGAATCACCTTAGTGAGTTAAAAGTCTAGATAAATATAAGTATATTTATCTATTTATTTTTAATCGTGTCTTCGAAAAACGCGTGAGCGCGTTTCACAACATTTTGCACACATATTGTTCAATATTGGTGAAACGTTTGGCTGAAATAATTTCTCCACTGTCTCCACTAGAGGAAGCTGTTTTATACGGTATGCATTACTTCAAAGACTTTTGTGAAAAACTTATTAAATGTAAGGATGGATGGAAATAACAGCATTATTCATAGACAATTATATTAATTATATTAATGATTATATATATTAATGATATTACAAGACAGCAAAATTGTAGACAAAGTTCTACAATAAGAATACTACGGACAATAGCTCACTTGCTTTTTTTATTTTATTTTATTTTTTAGAGTAAATTAAAACAACGGAACATCGGATTGCTGTCGATTAAAAGCAATGAATTTGACATATCATGCATTAGAAATAAAGCTTTTTCTCGTCAAATACTTTTTAAATTTAGATTATTAATATAGTTATTAATGTTCAATAGTTTAAATCACGGCTTGTTTCACTTTTAAAATGTAAATTCTTTACGTGAAAGTGAAAACTTTCACTGGAGCCCTGGAACAAATCTGTTTATCCGTAAAAAAATATATCAACTTCAATTTGTTTACACGAAAAACAGCACTATTATTCAATAAATGACCGTTACGAGGGTTAAAACAGAGCTTAAAAAGCGTTTTTAAGAAAACGAAACACGCTAGTTACGTAACAGCGTCAGTCCGACGTGATCACGTGATCTGTGGCCCTCTGTGAGGCGGTGCCTCTTGACGGTGGTTGTTCAGCGTGGTGCACGCAGACGTCGGGCAACAAACACCGTTACATTTGTAGTTTGGGATCTAAAAATAACCCACAACAGCACTTAAACGCGTGCTTGGCTCGCTACCATTTGTCAAAACTCTGCTTGGGGTTGGAGGATAAATTAGATATGAATGTTCCTGCGGGATTTCGAGCGGATTCGTTAGCTCCCAAGTAGTGATTCCGGTTCAGTGGGAAGGTTTGAACTGTTCTCTGGAAAGTGACCATTGTTGAAATCAGGTCGAGGCTGTTGTCATCCCCACTGGCTGACTTTCTTACTTTCTTTTTTTACGTATTTAAAACAAAAAACATTGCAAGCTTTTTAGTGTCATGAAAGAAATGTCAAGGTAAGTCATGCATGCGGGACGGTTTGTACTTTCTGAGCGGGTTTTCTGCTCGCGTTCATGAAGAATAGGCTAAAAGCTAATGTTAGCCAGCTGTCACAACAAGGCCTGCAGCCGCCGTTTGCTGCTTAGCTTCTTTGTTGTTTGTAAACTTTTGCAGAAAATGAATACATACACCTTAATGGTTTTTGTTTAGGTAAATGTAAAATATTAATGACTTTAACCGGAAAGGGGGTAATTAGTTAAAGAGCCGCTTCCGTATCGGCCAGCAAAAACTTGCCTACCTGCTAAATTAGCTAATTTGTTAGCTCTTCCAACCTGTTTGTAGCCTCTCAGCTAGCAGCCTGACTGAGGTTCATATTTAAACTTTTTGTGCCATTATTTTGTTAAAGCTACTCTCAAACTTTTGAAATGTACAAAAATATAATAGTTTAAGCTTGTTGGTGAAGTAATACTAATTACGCTCATTGCTGTCAGTGAAGAGTTTGGAGTTTTCCCGGCAATAAGTCTCAAACTGATCAACTTAAAATGCTAGCAGCTTCCAAACGGGAGACATTCAGTAAGTTCTAAATTGAAATAGTATGCCAAAACAAACAATAGCTTTTCGTTATTACAATTTTTAAATCAATTGTTATGTAAACTAAAGGAGTTTTGTATCAAAACAAACTATTTCTTTACAGGGTGCATTAAAATGCTTTGTAAATGATGCCAAAATAATGTCTGCAGGTTACAATTAAAACAGTTGTCTTTTTAAAAATATAAAATTCTGAGTTTTAGTGTTTTTGAAATCTGAGCTATGTCACAAAAGTGTTCATTAAAAAATGATCAAAAAAATATTCTCAATGTTTCCAGCAAATTATCTAACTTTTCACTGATTATGACAAATGTAAGTCAAAGGTAATTTGAAATATTATATTTTCACAATTAAAAATTGAAGCAAAAAACATCCTGCCATTAAATTAGAAAGTATTTATCTTCAACCACAGACAAACTTTTACAGGTGTTTATTGTATCATGACATCAAATGTGTAATGAATTATGATTGCTAAAACGTGGAAAATCCAAATATTGTGAATAGCACATTCTTGTAGTTGTATGTCAAAACAAATCATTTTAAATGTATTAAAATGTCTTTCATTATTTCATATTGGGGTGACTTATGCAGGGTAAAAATAAAGACATTTGCGTCATTTTCAAATTTTAACTTCTGGGATGATTAATGTCACTCAATTTACACTGATATCTGATATCAAAAATAGGGAAAATTAGTTAATTTAGTTGTAATGTTTCTCTATTCACATTGAGGTCAAGTTTGCTACTTTAGATTATTATAGTTTAAATATTATAAAGAGCTTCCGAAAACATTGTGTATAGTTTTTGCCAAAGTAAATTCTGAAAATTAGGATATTTATGTATTTTTTTTGATACCACACTTTGCTTGGGCTAGAAAAGTACATGCTCACCTCTTTATTCAGCTGATTCTTTTTTACATGCATATCTATTTGTTTGGCACATTTAAGCACTACGGCAATTAAAAATTCTCCTCATGATGAGAATATAGTGAAAATACCAAAGGTCTGCAGTGGCATAAGTAAGGAAAGCAGGAATCGTTGAACTGCAGACCACAACTAATGTTTCAGTTATAAATCAAAGAAAAGTTCAAGCATATCGATTTTTAACCTTGATTTAAAGGAAGTCGGTGTTTCAGCAGTTTTCTGGAAGTTTATTTCAGATTTGTGGAGCATAAAATCCAAACGCTGCGTCTCCATGCTTAGAAATTTGACTTGAACCTGAAGGAGGTTGATGCAACAAGAGCAGATCTTTAATGTAATTTAGTGCTAAACCATTCAGTGATTTATAAACTAACAGCAGTATTTTAAAGTCTATTCTTTGAGCTACAGGGAGCCAGTGACTTTAAAACTGGTTGATGTGCTCTAGTTTTAGTGAGTAAGTCAGCAGCGGTGTTTTGAGTCTGATTGATTGATTGATTGATTTTTTTTTTTAAGGCAGACCTGTAAGAGCATTGTTACAGCAATCAATGTGATTAACGACAGTGACATATACGAGTTTCTCTAGATTTTGCTGAGGCATTTGTGATTTAATCCTGAAAATGTGATGATAGAAGGCCAACTTTGTAACCGTCTTTATGCTGTTCTGAAGGTTCAGGCCTGAACCTTCAGATCAAAATCTGAAGGTTTGAAAGCTCAAAATCTACACCCAGATTTCGAGCTCGATCTCTAGTTTCTAGTTGTAATTACTGAAGCTGTGATTGTTCCTCTGTAGGTCTAAAATTAATAAATTCAGTGCAAACTATTTAGTTCATTAAAAAGTTAAATTCTGCTGCAGGTTGACTGATAGTAACATGTCTATTTCATGTAAACAAAACTAAACACGGTTTAGCTATCTATGTTTACCAAATTTCTCATGGACATGTTTTGTCTTGATCAAAACCAATTCTTACAAATCAAATAATGTGGAGAAGATCTCGCATTTAATAAGTATTTCCCTGTTGGGAAATATCAGTTTTTCACTAAATGTCTCAAAACTCCTCTTTATATAGTAACAATAGTCACTATAATCACTTTTTATTTGAAGGAAAACCTAAAACAACCATTTCTGAACATTAATTTTCCATCAATTATTGCTTTTTTATTCGTATCACTAGGCTGGGAAAACCAACCAAAATCCCTCATTGTTGCTGTTATCGGTTTATTTCTACCGACAGGAAAAATCTGTTCGGTACAAATTAAATTTTGATAGACGTCTCTTCTAATGGCTGAAATTTGGTCAAATTGTTGCCATGGTGCAAGTGAAGCGTGTCAGAATATCTCCCTCAAATGTTGGTTAAAAATGTCTTAATGTTTTTGTTCAAGCTGTGGAAACATTATTAAGGAGTAATTCACTGTGTTTTTATTTTCTCTCTCTCGCAGCGCCATGCCTGGTGGGCAGCAGCCTCAGAAACACTATGGCATCACCTCGGCCATCAGCCTGGCTCCCCCACGAGAAATAGACCATTTGTACACCAAGAAACTCTGTGACGCTATGAAACCTTTCGGTGTCTTTGAGGACGAAGAGGAGCTGAACCACAGGTGAGGTTTTCACTTTACTTTAAACCACATTAATCCAGACTAACCCTGTCACAATTAATCAATTAGAAGTTGATTTTCATTCTGATACTTTAATGCAGGACAATTTTGTTTACAAAGATTTCACAATCCATTTTATTTATGGTTTCGGTTGTGTGTAGGTTTTTATTTTTGTTCATTGTTTTTGGTTGTTGCATCTTGGCCTGTCGGGATTAAAACGTTTTGCAATAAATTGTCATAAAAACTATACCGTTAACGATGATATCGTTATTTTGGACCATTTTCAAGTAATGTATTGATAATAGTATAGTAATTAATTTAATTTTGTGAATAATTTTTTTTATAGCCAAACTTTTGTTTTGTACTGAAAAGCCAAGTTTGTTGCACACAAACCAGCTTTTAATTTATTAGATAAATTAATTGATATTTAATTTATTTATACAATTTATTTCTTAAGTTGTTCAACTTAGAATATAGTCATTTAAAAAAATTATTTGGATCTACAATAAAAAATATTTCGCTTTTCAAAAAAAAAAAAAATGCGATGATTTATTTGCTTTATTTATTTTTTTCTTGGCCCATGAGAATTTTCGACTTGGTAAAAAAGTTTGGACACCCCTGCATTATGATGTCTCTATAAACAAAAATTTCCCTTTAAAAGTATTAACTAGAATGGAAATGATCAAGCTCATTTTTTAAATTTTTATGTGATTAATTGCTTATTGCAACAGGCTTAGTCATGTTTTTATATACTTTTAAAATATCTTTGAGTGAGGTGTTCTTTACTAAATTAAAGTTTATTGATCCTTAAGAAAGTGAACTTACATTATTATGTCATCAAATAATTACTTGAAAATGGTCTCAAAACAACAATACTATTATTTATCGCAATAATTACCGGGGTAATTTAACGTCTAGATATTTGTTTTTGTAAAAAAAAAAGAAACATTAAAGAGCCAGCCAAAATCTCATGTTAATAAATGTTAAATGTTTTTGGTTAAATGCTCACTATTAATATTATTAATAATAATAGTTATTAATTAATATTTATTAATTGTCCTTAACTGCAAGTGTGCCCACTTAAAAATGGCAATTCTAAAGATTTTTCATTTAATAATTTAAGTCTTTTTATACAATATTAGAAATGCATTAAAAGATGAAAATAAATAAATCATTAAATTTTTTTTAAATACAAAATTAAAACATTTTATACACTAAATTTCAATACTGTAGCATAAAACTAAAACTATACCACTTGATTTTTGGCCCAAACGTATTTATGTCAATGTCAAATTACATTTAAAACAGCAGTTGACCAATTTACACCGTCATAACATGAAACAAATATTAAAGCAATAAAAATAAAATACAGAAATATTAAACATTAAACGGAAAACAAGTTGAATAAAAGTATAAATAAAAACAGTAACTCAAATTGACAAAATTTACAAAGGTTTAATTTTACCTTTAATGCAAAATTTATATTTTTGGTGTAAAGTTTTGGCTTATTTATTGCTCTGAATGTTTTTTTTTCCACCAAATGCCTTTTTTTCCAGAGTCTTCATACTCCATTTAACGATTAATCGGTTGCTAACTTAGTTGACGATTATTCTAGTAATCGATTAATCGGATTAATCGTTTCAGCAGTAGCTGCATCACTGCTTATCAACGCATCGTTTGAGTTCTGCTTTGCTTAGAGTCGGGTTGTGAAGGTAACCGGTCCAGGAGGGAAACCCACATAAATCTCTCTCTCTGCCGCTCACACCTGGGCGAACCCAAGGTGATTTCAGGTCGGCAGAAATATAAAGTCTTTCTGCTCCCTGTGTGACCTGCTTGGAAAACCTCCAAAGGGAAACTCCCAGGAGGCTTTGCAGGAGCAGTGGCTTCACTCTGAGTAGGGCTGCAGATTACGATTATTTCAGTAATAGAATATTCTGACGATTTTTGATTAATCAGATTTTAAAAATTCACATTCTGGAGAATTTTCACTTAATTTGGTCTTTTTTGTTCAATTTTAGAAGTACATTAAAAATACAATTTTTTTGTTTTGTTTTTGAAAAAATTAAGATTTTAATGCAACAACGTAGCAATTTAGTGAATGTTTTATTTGTAGCAAATGATGGAGGTAAAAATATTTCTAACATCAACATTAAAGCTCAGGTTACGTTTTTCATTGTTGGCATTTTTCTACATTTTGAGTGTCTTCGCTCTTCACATGTGGATAAATTAGGCTAATTTCTGAGTTGGTCTGTCGCAGTAAATCATTTAATCGCATGATAAACTAAAACAAACTCAGTAATTTCAATTTGTATAGTTTATCGTTTTTCTCTTTTCTTTCTTTCTGCCTAAAACTGGTTGATAAAAGTCTTCAGTCTGGTGCTTTTGTTTTAACTAGCCCCCTTTTTTAAAGGATAATTTTGTTTACAGAGACTTTGTAATTAATTTTATGCATTTCTCTTGTTTTGTTTATTTTAGATATTTAAAATGTCTTCCAGTTCCAGTGTTAAATGTTCATTAAAATTTAAAGTTTATTGATCTTTGAGAATGTGTTCTTGCTTTATATTATTTGAAAATGGTTTCAAAACAACAATATTGTTGTTTATTGCAATAACCTCTGGGACAGTTTATGGTTTGTTAGCCTCTTTCTGAGTAACATTTCTTTTCTAAACTACATTACTGCTCAGAGTTTAGGGTAAAACCCTATTTTTATTTTCTTTTTTTACATGAAAACGTCTATGCTGCATAGAGTTGTAACAATTTGCACCTGTTCAATCCACTAAAAATGCTATTTTATTCCCATCTATATGTTTGATAAAATAGCTGATTTTGTAAAGACGCCCATGCTGAACTTCTGTTTCTCCTTTCAGACTCGCTGTTCTTGGGAAGTTGAATAACTTAGTTAAAGAATGGATCGCAGAGATCAGTGAATTAAAGGTACGTCTGTCTGTTTCTTGGATGCTGAGGATGCGAACTCTCCATCGTTTCTCTCACTCATCACCATTTCTGTCCTGCAGAACCTTCCACCGTCTGCTATTAGTTGTGTTGGAGGAAAGATTTTTACATTTGGTTCATACAGACTTGGAGTTCACACAAAAGGTACGTCGTTATTTCTGCAGCATAGTTAAAGCCAAGTCCTGGGTGCTACGTTGCTTAGTTCACATTTGTCAAACTCGAGGCCTGTGGGCCAAATCCGGCCCGCCGTAGCTGTTTATGTGGCCCTCTAGATTCTAGACTAAACACTAAATGTGCTTAAATATCATGTTATCAATCAAATCAATGCAGTTTTTATCTGTTTACTGCCAAATTATATCAATCAGTCACTCTAGTTTCTTGAGAATTATCGTGGAAATTTACACAAAAATCAATAAATACCTGATACATAATTGGGAGTTTATTGCTGATTTTTCTCCAAAATTATTAAAAACTTTACTTGTACTAAGCAGCTGCTTCAGCCTTAATTGATGTGAGATTATAGTCCGTGATCTATACAGTGAGTAATAAAAAGTCGCACTTACCGTCATAAATAAGTGCAAATATTTCTAGATTAGTACCACAAACACTTTGATTTTTATTGCAAAAAATCACAAAAAGTATCACGAAATCCTGGATGGACTGAAAATATGTTCAGTAATATTTAATTTTAAGAATTTATTGATATTCTAATAGGTTTTATCAGTACCAACCGGCCCTTTAATGCCTTAATGATCTTGATTTGGCCCAAAACGTAAATGAGTTTGACACCCCTGCACTCATTCGGTTCACCTTAATTCATATTCCACTTAATAATTTATATTATATTTGTATGCTGCAGAACCTGAGGAGGCGGTTAATTCTTTGAAATCAGAAAGTATTTAAAACACAAGAACTGAAGTTGAGCACAATGCTGTCATGTTTTTATGCCATCAAAGCAGATATTTTGGCTCGAAAGTCCAACAACAAGATTAAAGTGCTCATCTGGTACCGGTTCTTTTTGGCTTTGCGGTGAAAAGGGACGGAGCATTCAGCCAGAGCCATAAGCAGGCGTCTGACTCCATTGTGTTTTTAAAAGCTCAGTTTGTCGGCTCATTAGAAGCTCCGGCCTGCTTTGTTAGGTTCTTTTGTTCTTGTGTTTTTGTGACAGTGAGGACTGAACCGTTTGTGTCCATCTGCTCAGGAAAACAACACGAGCAAAAGGTCAAATATATGCATGCAAAACTCACCTACAGCTCTGGAAAAAATGAAGAGTCCACTGCACTGAACCCCACTGAAAACCTCCTGGTTACTCCATCAAATACTGATTTCTGAACTCTTCCTGAGTTAAAACACTAGTTTTGTTGTTTCTAAATGAATATAAACTTGTTTTCTTTGTGTTATTGGAGGTCTGAAAGCATCTTTTTCATTTTGACCATTTTTCATTTTCTGCAAATAAATGCTAAATTTTTGCTTGGTATTTTAGGAGACATGTTGTCAGTAGTTCATAGAATAAAAGAACAATGTTCATTTTATTCAAACAGACCAATAAAAGTAAAACCAGAGAACTGATCATTTTAAGTGATCTCTTAATTTTTCTAGAGCTGTATAATGGAGGAAATAAGTTTATTTTATTCTATTGGTAGAATTTTAAGAGTATTTTTTAAGAATACTACTCGGGAGAGGGCGGGGGTCTCATTTATAAAACATTGCATAGGATCTGTACTAACACTGATGTCCACCAAAATATAAAATATGTCATAAATCCATCATAGTTGAGTTTTTGTGCCAAAGACATTTTTTTTGTCTTAAAGCTGCAGTACGTGACTTCTATAAAATGAAATGTATTTGTTTTACATATTTGATTAATCTGTCTCCATGCCATGGTGAGATATAAATTTATTAAATGAATTCATAAAATTTATGAATTTAATTTATTAATTGTAATTTACTTAAACTAATTGATTTATTTAATATGGTATCAGCTAATCTGTTAAAAATCGAGCTCTCTGCCTTCTCCCAGTGGTAAGTAGAAACATCCAATCAGAACCAGGGGGCGGGTCTTAGCGCTGCTAATCACCCTGCCTCCCTTGCTCTGTTTCACTGCAGCTAGTATAGCTTGTTGTGAATGCGAAGGCTAGTTAGCATAGCCACAGATGACATCGCTGTTTCTCTGACATTAGCACATTTAGCAGCAAGTACATGAGTTGATTGACAGCGCTAAGCCCCGCCTCCTGGCTCTGAGTGGTTGATTTTGCTCGGGACAGATCGATCTTTTAACAGATTATGTGTCACAGAAAACTGTCACAACATGTTGAGTGTTTCAACAAATAAGTAAACAGTTTTATGTTCTGCAGCTTTAAATCTTTGGATAAATTATTTTTCTGTACGGTTTTGTAGAATATTCATATAATGTCTTGATAAAATAATACTGAGAAATGTTTACACTTGTTGAGGCAGCGTGTTGGCCAGTGTGTGTCCTCTGATAAAATTTTTTTTTTTCACTTGTTGGAGATTAATGTCTCTGCTCTTCAATGTCAAAATGTTTTAACTATTGAACTTGATAATCTTTGATTACATTTATTATTTGTTGCAGGAGCTGATATTGATGCCTTGTGTGTGGCGCCGCGGCACGTAGAGAGAACCGACTTTTTCCAGTCTTTCTTTGAGAAATTGAAACAGCATGAAGAGATCAAGGACCTCAGGGTCCGTATTTAACTAAACCACCTGCACTTGTTTTTAAAAGTGAAAGTTTTTATCAGTTTTTTTGTTATGTTTTTATCTGTTTCTCTTCTCCTCCAGGCTGTTGAAGACGCTTTTGTACCTGTGATAAAATTCAAATTTGATGGGATTGAGGTGAGCTGTAAAATCACAGCCACACAGTTACCTTTTTATTTTTAAATATTTGTATCGTTTTTACAGTGGCATCACAAAATATCACGTTGAAACTCAGAGTCCATATGGGTTATTGTTTGCAGATTGACCTGCTTTTTGCCAGATTGGCCTTACAGTCCATTCCAGACAACCTGGACCTGCGGGGCGACTCCATCCTGAAGAACTTGGACATTCGGTGCATCCGAAGCCTTAACGGTACGCGGCTCGGATCGCGTTCAGACGGAGTCCTTGTGCCCTGAGTTTATTAATTAGACTTTATTGTTGCAGGTTGTCGAGTAACGGATGAAATTTTATACCTGGTGCCAAACAAAGAGAACTTCAGGTTGACATTGAGAGCCATCAAACTCTGGGCGAAACGTAAGTAAATCAACAGCTGATCACATGTTTAAGGCAAATTCAGAGCTGGGTAATAACCAGTTACATTTGAAATAAATTTACTTTTAGGAGTATTTTTATTATGCTTTTTACTTTTACTTGAGTAATTGTGTTATGAAGTGTTTCTACTCTTGAGTAAAAGTTCTGGATTTTCTACCTACTGAATGAAAAACAAACATGTTTTAACCAGAACTTCATAAAAACTCAGACACACACCTGCAGTTTTTTTTGTTTTATACGTTTTATATTGAAAGAAACTGATTTGGAAATTTTTTTTCTTTTTCCTGACTTTATTATATATTTTTGTTACTTATATGAATTATTGTCATTTTGGTCCTAAACATACCAAAATTTGCATATTATTTTATATTTTGGTCCATCTGATGTTGAAGTAGTGATGCCCTTAGTGATGCTCAGTTTTTGGGATATTTACGACCAAACGTTTCTTGTGCTCTTCGTGGCTGCAGGCCGAGGGATCTACTCCAACATCCTGGGTTTTCTGGGTGGAGTTTCATGGGCCATGCTGGTGGCCCGGACCTGCCAGCTCTACCCCAACGCCGTAGCCGCCACACTCGTTCACAAGTTCTTCCTGGTTTTCTCTAAATGGTGAGTTCAGAGGTTCGTCGTTGCTCTGGTTAACTTCAGTTCTCCAGCATTTATTTACTGTGTTTTTGTACTTTCTCCCCTCTGCAGGGAATGGCCGAATCCTGTGCTACTGAAACAACCTGAGGACAGTAATCTCAATTTACCTGTTTGGGACCCCAGAGTGAGTATGAGCGGCGGTTTGTTTCTGGATGAGTTTAAGGAGAAGAAGCTCCTGAGCATTTCATTCTGCTAGGAAAACGCAGCTTTAACCATTCAATACAAATAAACAAGAACTGCAGAAAAGACTCTGAAATAACTGATTTATTTCAGTTCAAGAAGTGAAACTTGGTAGAAAGATTTATTACATACAGAGTGATGTATTACAAGCTTTTATTCCTGTAGCATTTTATAAATGGGCCTTAGTGACAAACAAAACGTTCACATTGTCTGGGAAATATTATACAAACTCTTTTTTTTATCATTTTGAAGATTAACTTATGTGGAAACCGGCTGTTTCAGAGTGCTGCAGCCAAGAATTGTGATGGAAAGTTAAATGGAAGGAAAAGCTGTGGTAGGAAAAGTGCACAAGTAACAGATGTAGCTGCAAAAATCGTGAAGAGGAGTTTTTGCGATTCACTGCAGCTTCAATGTACAGATGTATCCAGAATGTATTTTTATTAGTGTTGTGTAGTTATTATTATTATTATTATTATTATTATTATTTATTTATTTAGAAACTCAGGTTTAGGGGTTTTTTCACTGAAACTTTTATTACTCTGTAGCAAATCCATTTTAATTTTTACCTTTTTAATTGAATTATTACGATTGAGCAACCTGTGAAATTCAAAATCACAAAGTTGCATCTGTGCTTTTGTAAGTTAGATTACATGTAGACGTCCTAATGTCAAAAGCTGCTTTTTATTTGCCGCAGTTTGATTTTTATTACTTGTATCCAATAGATTTTTACACCAGGGGGCGCTGCAGCATATCTTATTTTTCAACCAGGGTGTGAGCTGGTACTTCTGTTAAATAAAATAAATGTTTATTTGCTCATAAATCATTCTGCTACCAAAAATAAACTAACTTTTTCAAACATTTGTGTAAAGTTTTGTGTTCCTTCAGCAATAAATGCATTTGAATAATTTGTCTGTCTTATTTTAATTTAGTCCAAATAAATGAAAAGTCATGGAAAACATTTGTAAAATATGCAGAAGCTTTCTTGGGAGATGAAGACTTGGAGAAACTAACTGAAGAAGTAAACTAAATTGTAATAGTTTGTTGTTTTTTGTTGTTGTTGTAATGTTTAAATAAACAATAAATATCCAGATGTAGTTCTGAGCTGTAAATGATATTTTCATACTTAATGATTGTTTACTCCGTATTTGTTTATTTTTGCTTATATTTAAATGTCTTTCATAAATGCAATTGAACTAAGACATTTTAAAGCATCACATAGTTTATTAGAAGAGCTTTAGCTCAGCTCTATTGTGGCGTAAAAGTTTATAAAGTTGTTCTCTAATTTCTGCACATGAAGGAGGACATGCAGTGGAAACATGGAAGTCATTTTGTCCGGCAGCGTGGGTGTGTTTGTGTTCTCGTCTGTAAAGAGAATCCAACTCTTGTTCCTCTTTTTTTTTTCCCAGGTGAACCCGTCTGACAGATACCACCTGATGCCCATCATCACGCCTGCGTACCCCCAGCAGAACTCCACCTACAACGTTTCCACGTCAACGCGCACCATCATGACGGAGGAGTTCAAACACGGTAACGCTGCTTTGTTTTCCCGGAGACATTGAATGTCTCGCAGCTCCAACCCTCCAGAGCCAGATGCGAGTTTAATGTAAACGATCTGAACGCGTTCGCTCCGGATGTCTGGCAATTAAAACGTCCCGCCTTATTAAACCGTAATGTTTTAGGGTTTCTCTAACCTGCTTATTTTACTGTTTTTTTTATTGCTTGATTTAGACAAAATTTGTGTATTTTCTCCAAGTATTTTGTAAAAACGCAGCTGGAACAACAAGTGGACAAAATTAAATTACAGTAAATCCAGTTTCAATCATTGAGCTGATGTTTTTTAAAACATTTTTTAGGCTTGTCAGCTGTGATAAATCTAATACAACTGATGTTTAATCTTTACTAAAATGTGTCACTTTATTAAATAAAACTGATCCAAAAGCAGAATTCAGATAAACTAAGGGATCATATTTCTGCCTAGTCTTGTGCTGCACTATTAATTTTATTATACATGTTACTGTGCAATGACAATAACTCTAGTCTAATATTCAAATAGTGATGTTGACTTTATTTTAACATTAAAGTAAAAAATATTTTAATATTTCATAGTGTTAGAAAAACGCAAACTTTGTAAATTTAGGTGAAGAGCGTGTTGAAAGATTATTTGTAAATTAAATTTAAATTACATTTAATATTTACATTTTAATATTTTAATTCAGAATTGGTTTAAATTTAAATATTACTGAAAAACCTAATTATTTCAGGAGCTTCATCATAAAGTGAAACGTATTATAGATTAATTACACACCAACGTTTTATTTCTCTTAATTACAGTTAATGAAAACATGACATTTAAAATTAGAAAATAACATAAAATACGTGTATTTTTTAGAAACAAAAACACGGGATTGACAAAAAGTGTGTTTAAAGAGTCATTGTTGGGTATTTTCAAGACACATAATGACACTTTAAAGCAAAATCAAGTAACTGCTTCCTTCAGTTATTAAAAACAAACATGACTTTAAAGAAATTGGGCGTCTGTCTCTTTAAGTAAGTCAATAATGCTCCTCCATGAAGCCGTTCAGTGCCGCTCTTAGGCCTGATATGATGAGCTTTCCCACCAGGTGTTTGCTAACTGCTGCTGCCGCTAGTCTGCAGGAGCTGAGTGAGTGTTTGGATCTCAAGGATCAGACTCGGAGACCCGTCCTTTAATTTGACCTCCAGTCACTCGTCTGTTTGTCCTGAACAGGTCTCAGCGTCACAGACGAGATTCTGCAAGGCAAAGCAGAATGGCCGAAGCTCTTTGAGCCACCCAACTTTTTCCAAAAGTACAAGTACGTCTTTGTTGTTTGTTTTTGTTCAGATGTATCTTACAAAACAAGAACTGCCTCCAATGCTTGAGGATGAGGTTTCCTTTACTCTAAAATATTCAAATGCAGTGGAAAAAAAAGTTGTTGCAACCACAGAATAAAATGTGGACGGCCTACATAACGGATCAAATCTGGTTCATGAGGCTCAACTCTTTACATCCCAACATTTGACAGATATTTAAGGGAATTCCTCAGATCACTGATGACTCGAAATGTTTTAAGGTTTCTCTAAACATGTTTTGTCCCGACAGGCATTACATTGTTCTTACTGCCAGTGCATCCACAGAGGAAAACCACTTAGAATGGTAAGTGTTACTGGTGATCCTCATTTCTACTCTCTGAGCTCAAAATGTTTCACTCAGTCGTCTGATTTAACAGAAAATCATCCAACTTTCAGTAGGAAATGGCAGCTGCTTCGCTCTTAGCTGGAAAATGTGCGTTAAAAAATTAAGATTTTTGTTTCAAGTCTTGATGTACAGCTCTGGAAAAAATGGAGCCCTCTGCTTCTGAGTTAAAACTTTATTATTGTTTCTAAATGAATATAAACGTGATTTCTTTGCATTATCTGAGGTCTTAAAGCTCTGCATCTTTTTCGTTATTTTGCCCATTTCTCATTTTCGGCAAATAAACACAAAATTTTTGCTTTGACTTTCAGAGATATGTTGTCAGGAGTTCATAGAATAAAAGAAAATGTTCATTTTACTCAAACATAAACCTATAAAGAGTAAAACCAGCATAAAGTAGAGGTGGGAGATAAATTCATACTATTGATTTGTTTTTTTCTTTTAAGATTTAATTATTGAAAAATCAGTTTTTTATTATATTATTGTTTCCCTATTTCACCGTAGAGCTGCCATCGTATTTGACAATATTTATTTTTTTCTCTGTTAAATCAGGTCAGCTCTCAGAAGGGAAGGTTGAAATAAAACCAATTTTTAAAAATGTTTTCTGTCATCTGTAAGTTCTTTTTAAGGAAAATAAAATCTGATTTTATCGCCCAGCGTTGGCATAAAGGTTTCTGCAGATCAGACTTCATCTGTTAAATTTTAAAGAAGATGAATCTCACTTTGCTTCAACGCTTCTCCCAGGATCGGCCTCGTAGAGTCGAAGATCCGCGTTCTGGTGGGGAACCTGGAGAGGAACGAGTACATCACGCTGGCTCACGTCAACCCGCAGTCCTTCCCCGGCTCCAAAGACAACCGCAACGAGTGAGTCCCCGCGCTCACGACGAGTCCAGGTCGGGCCCTGAAAACCGTTAAAATTTGTGCTTTTCTGCCGCAGAAACGACTTTGTCTCCATGTGGTTTATTGGGATCATCTTCAAGAAGGTGGAGAACGCAGAGAGTGTGAACATCGACCTCACGTTTGACATTCAGTCCTTCACAGACACGGGTACGGCTTCCAGACGCTAACGTAGCTTAGCATAGAGCTGTGGCTTACGTACACAGTCCCCAAAAGTTGTACTTGAGTAAAAATAGCACAACGTCAACTTGTTTTTACTCAAGTAAAAGTAAAAAGTAGCAATAAAGGTATTTGGTAAAAAGTTTACTCAAGTACTGATCACCTGATCAAATTATCAATCATTTAATGTTTAAATGTTGCATCATCAGATGGACCAAAATATAAAGTTTATGTGGAGATTTTGTTTATTTTAAGGACTAAAATGACAATAACTCATAAAGTAAAAAAATCAAGCCATTTTTTTTATTTAAATCGGTTTCTTTCAATAAAAAACTTTTATCAAAAAGTTCCTCCTTTGCTAATTACATTCATTTCCCTGTAGTGTACAGACAAGCTAATAACATCAACATGCTGAAAGACGGGATGAAAATCGAGGCGACGCACGTGAAGAAGAAACAGCTCCATCAGTATCTCCCCCCCGAACTGGTGCAGAAGAAGAAAAGGGTTTGTTGTTTTGCGTTTCTTTTTGTTGTTAGTACTTGTTTTGTGTTGTTTTCTGTTTCTCGTTTTGTTTATTCTTTCGTTCTTCTCCTCCGCAGAGCATAGCGGAGCTGAACCGAAGTTCGAACGGTGGAAGTTCGAAGCGGATCTCCCTGGACAGCAGCCACCTGGACAGCTCCAGAGACACCGACTCAGGGACGCCCTTCAGCTCCCCGAGCAGCAAACCCCTCAAACCCGCGTCGGACACCGACGAAGGGTGCACTTACTTTTTAAACGCTTCGTTCTGTTCCTCCTGGAAGTTGAGAACGCAACTGTTGATGCAAATTCACTCATTAGTCGCAAGTTTTACGCAAATCTGACCAATCTCCTTAACATTTCTTCTTCTTCTGCTGTGGAGTTTAACTGCAGCTTTTCATCCACAAATCTGTTACCACCAGAACTTAAGAGTAGCAACACTTCAACATATTTTTACTCATGTAAAAGTAAAAGGTAGCCGTCCAAGAAATTACTCAAGAGTAAAAAAGTATTTGATAAAAAGTTTACTCAAGTAGTAACTGATCAAATTATCATTTAATATTTAAAGATTACATCATCAGATGGAACAAAATGAGAAGTTAAGTGGAAATGTTGGTATTTTAAGGATGAAAATGACAATTATTTATATAAGTAACAAAAGTAAAAAAAAAAATTCCAAATCAGTTTCATTCAATAAAAAACTTTGAAACTTTAACAGAAACTGCAGGTGTGTGTCTGAGTCTGGTGAATTTCTGGTTAAAACATGTTTGTTTTTTCCCTCAGTGGGCAGAAAATCCAGAAATTTTACTCGAGTAAAAATACTCCATAAAGTACTTTTTTTTTCTTCAAGAAAGTTACTCAAGTAAACGTAACTAGTTACTACCAAACTCTGATTAAGGGTTCTGTTTTAAGAAAGAGCTTATTTGCATTATACATATTTATGTAAAAATCCTCTTTTTTTCAGAAATTTCAGTGTTTTTGTCAAATCATGACAAAAATAAACTTAAAAAAAATTAAAAAGTTCAACTTTGGCTGCAACTTTTAGAAGAAGGTGCAGCAACAAAACAAAAAAAACTTCCAAAGATCTGGTGTTGACTTTGTCCCCTTCCTGTCCGCAGAGTGAGTCCGCCAAAGCAGATTTGCCTGGAGACGTCTCCAGCGCCGAGCGCAGCCGCCGCCACGCCTCAAACAAGTGCTGCCGCAGCAGCAGCCGTGTCATCGAGCGCGGCGGCGGCGCAGCCGGCAGCATCAGCTGCTGCTACAGAACAAGGCGAGTTCATCTGATTTTGGTTTGATCAGAGCATCAGCAGCTTATCTGAGAAACTGACATGTCCAGTTGGACCTGAATGCATCACAACTTCTCACAATCCATCTATCCTTTCTCCTTTCCTTCCTTCTTTCCCTCTCTCCTTCATTCCTTCTCTCCCTCCTTCCTTCCTCCCTCCCTGATGTCACAGGTTTCCTCTGCATCATTTCCTGTGTTCAGTTCCTCATCTTCTGTATAACTGATATTTCCCAGTGGACCCTGAACGCATCGCTCCCTCTCCTCTCCATGCAGACGCCGCTCGCTGCTCGCCGCCCGCCGGCTCGTCCATCAGCGGCGCCCTGAGTGACGCGGTGAAGCCCAGCAGCCCTAAGGAGGAGCCCAACGGCCTGGAGGAGCCTCCCGCCCCCGCCGCCGCCACCAAGAGGCCGCACTCGCCCACGCAGGACGACCTCGCCAAGAGGCACAAGGACTCGGACGTGAGTCTTCGGTTCTGAACCGGCTCAGAGTTCTGGTGCAGGGAAAGCTAACTGGTTCCTGTGTTTGGCTGCAGGCGGTGCCCAGCGACGACTCGACGTTCAAGGAGCCGTACCCGCCGTCGTCGGACTGCAGCCCTCATGGCGAGGCGCCCGGCACCGTGAGTCGTCCTCCATTTTGTTTTCTGCTGCAGCTTCGATGGTCTGGATTTTAATTTAGGTTTGGAAAAGTTTGGAAAGAAGGAAGGCCTGGAATTCAAGGCTTGATTTTTATTTCTTACAGCCTTTTCCTCCGAACAAAAACACTTCAACACTTCCGCCATCCTTCTTGTCTTCTTCCATCCTTCCTTTCTTACATCATTTTGCTGCTGTTCTCCTTCCCTCCTTTCTTCTTTCTTTTTCTTATTTTCTCTTTCCTCCTTTCTTTTCTAAATTCCCTCCATGCTTTCTTCCTTCCTTCTGTCTTTTCTTTCTTCCTTCCCTCCATCATGTCTTTCCTTCTTCCTTTTCTCCTTTCCTCCATCTTTCCTTCCTTTATATCCTTTATTTCCGTCCTTCTCATTCGATTCGTCCTTCTTTCCTTCCTTTCCTTCTTTTTCCTTCCTACTTTTCCATCTTTCTTTTTCCTTCCTTTCTTCTTCTCCTTTCTTCCTTCTTTCCTCTGTTCCTTTCTTCCTCCCTCCCTTTCTTCCTTCCTTCCTTTCTTCCTCCCTCCCTTTCCTCTCTTCCTTCCTTCCAGAAACTCATCTGCTCGTCGTTTTCGTTGAATCTGTTATTAATAAATGATCTGAAGTAAATTTACGGTGAATTTGAACTTTGAACTGATCGTTTTTCAGCCGTTTCCAGATAAAATCTCGATGTTTTGGTTTCAATCTGCCGTCGGATCTTTTAGAATCGTGTTGATGAACAGAACGTTGTTGTTGTTTCTTCTTCTCTCCGCTAGCCGCCTCACTCTGGATCAAAGGCCAAACCCATTCCAACCATCGATACCTCGAGAACGCAGGTATTTATCTCGGTTTCATTAAACGTTTTGGCTCATTTTATCTTTTAAACGTCCCTGTTGCCGTTTCCAGAGACTTCCCAGCATGGAGCTGCCTGACGCCTCGTCGCCGCTGCCGGCCAGCAACAGCTGCCGCGTCGTGAAGAACTCCATCAAACTCGCGCTCAACCGTCACAAGTAACAAATTTAACCCGTTTCTGAACGTTTCTGGTTTTCTGGGCGACGCCGCTGAGGTTATGTCTGTGTCTGAGCAGCGTCACGCCGCCCAAGCCGCCGCTGTTCGAGGGAACGCTGAACCCAGACGCTGCGGCCGCCAGCGAGGAGAAGGGCATGTCCATTCCCGTCATTGGATCAAGTGAGTCCAACTCTCCTCCGTACAGGAAATGTTAAAGAAGAGCTTCAAATTATGAAAAACGCAAATTATTACCAAGTAATAGTTTCTAGTGCAAATATCTTAGTACACTTCAAATAAGATACAAAAAGTAACTTAAAATAAATGTTTCTGTTAAATATAAGAGCTTGTTTTAAGTAAATAATTCCCTAAAAAATTATTTCCCCCTTAAGTTACAGAATTTTATACACAAACGTTTTTGTTTAAATGTAAAAGGATATAATCTGATGCACTTTGGAACTTTTTTAACTTTTTTAAATAGATATTTAAAACAGAAACTCTAAACCATTTAAATAGAAAAATTGGTTTCGGAATTGAAAATTGTTGGAATCAAAAACGGTTTCTGAATCAAATCGTTTCTGAATCCAGAATGTTTGGAAAATTGTTTTTGAATTGAAATTTGTTAAAATATTTCAAATCTGTATTTTTTTTCTGAATCCAAAATGTTTCTGAATTGAAAAAATTTTTTGAGAAATATTCCTGAATCCAAAATTTTCTGGTTCAAAAATGGTTTCAAAATCTGAAATTTTCTGAGTTGAAAATTGTTCAAAAATTATTTTTGAATTAAAAATTGTGATTCAAATTTTTTCCAAATCAAAAATTTTTCTTAATCAAATCGTGACCCTAAAAATTTTAATTGAGCTGCTGTCTTTGCTAATATTTAATATATTTGTTGAATATCTATTTTAAGATATTTTAAATCTTCTTTCCTCGGTAGAACATGCGGCCCCTAAGCACACAGCGCCCCCTGTTGGCAGCTCCATCCCCACGCTGGTCAGCCGAGTCGCCGATCCCCTGAACGGCGCGACCTCTAAACGACCCCACTCCCCGTCGGTGGAGGAGCAGGCGAAGCGGCTGAAGGAAACAGAGAAGGCCCGGATCCACATAGCCTGAACGGGCCGCACCAGAACCGTGCCGCCGCCGCAGTGGGCGGAGCCTCCACAGTCGAGCCAAACGGCGACATTTTGGATCATCTTCAGGTCGGTCTGTGCGAACCGTGACGCAGCAGGATGGAAGCGTCGGCGCAGACGTTTCGGGTTTTCTTCCGGCGCCGACCCGCTCAGAGACACGAGAACTACAGCAGCAGTTTTTTACTCCGTCTCCTCTTCCTTTTCCATCTGTGTTTCACAAACATAGCCCTGGGAGATGAGCTGTTCTTTATGTCAGATTCCTTTGTTTCCTCCTTTCTTTCTTTTTCAGATGATGTTTTAATAATAATAATAATTATAATAATAATAAAAAAATAGGCGCTTCTTCTTATTCACTCTGCTGGAGAGAGAGAGCTCATGTTTGGTCATTCTCCCACATTTCCTTCACACCCGTACTGTAAATGTTGATGTACATAACTTTTTGTCTTTAAAAAAAAACACACAAAAACAAAAGATCATCAAGTCTTTTGATTATTCTATTGTAGTTTTATCTAAAAAGAAAAAGTTTAAAAAATTTATTTTTGTTTTTTTTTTTCTTTGTCGCTTGTACCAACAAATCGTCTCCATCCCTGGAATGTTTCCTTTTTTTTTTTAGCCGCTATACGAGTTCGATAAGAGCAAACAGAAGCAGCCTGTACGACAGGAATGGAAATGTTTTGTTTTTTGTTTTGTTTTTTTTATCTTTGTCACATCACAGAGCGACCAGCCACAACGCTGCGTACCGTGTCTCTGTCCCGTGTTTCGGTGAGTTCTCCTCATAAAGATCAGCAGGTAAGCGCTACCAGAATGTGTTTAGTACCAGTTTGGCATTTTTCCACCTGATTGGCAGAAAGTCAGGAGAACTGGATCCACCACGTCCGTACCGTTACGATGGAGTGTTGGGGCCGCACTAAGAAAACAAAATAATAAAGTGACAAGAATAAAGTTGTGAAAATGAGAGACTAAACTGGTAGTCATTAGGGGAATAGTAATATTGCGAGAACTAGTTATAAAGTAAATATATTACTTTATAACTGAAGTAATAATATTATGAGAAGAAAGTCAAAGTATTCTGAGAATAAAGTCGCAGTACTATGATTTTATTCTCGTAAAATTACATCTTTATTCTGGTAATACTGCAACTTTATTCTTACTATTCTCGAAATGTTGACTTTATTTTCATATTATTTCGGTTTTATTCTGGTATAATTTCAACTTGTAATATCACTTTATTCTCTTATTACTTTGTTCTTGTATAATTTTGACTTTATTTTCTTAATACATTCTCGTAATATTACAACTTTATTTTTGTAATTTTATTTTATTTTGTCATTTTTCATTGTGTGGCCCTAATACTCCGCCGTGATTCTGTTTCTCTCCAACCTCTAACTGTAAAGACTCTTTCGGATCAAACCGAATCTCATATTGGTGATTTTTTTTTTCTTTTTGTTTTGTAGTTTAAGAAAATCTTTATTTTTGTTTTTGTGTTAAGTTTTGTTTTGGATGACTGGCTGGCTGCGTGCAAGCGTTTAGCGACGTGTAAGAGAGAGAATATTCCCTTTGTTTCGGGTGCTAACCCTCTGCGCCTCCTGTGGAGGTTCTTAGAAGGCATCTTGTGGGTCCACAGGTTGAGTGGGTGTCAGTGGGAGTGGGTGGGCTGTCCGGAGATGCGTCCACTCCCCCCCCACCCTGACCCGCCCTGTAGACGCCGAGTGGCTTTGTGTTTGATGTATGTGTCGAGTGATGCTACTACTGACGCTCTTTCTTCATTAATGCTTCTTTTTTTTCCAGAATCAGTTTCCCAAACTAAAATGTACAGAGGGCTGTTTTTTTTTGTTTGTTTTGTTTTGTTTTTTCCAAAAAGGCATCTTTTGTCATTATTGGGGGTTTTCTTATCACATTATTTATATATGCATATTTGTACCATGTGATCTTTTTGTTTTAATAGCATTCATAGCAGCTAGGTCTTTTTTTTTTTTTTGAATATCTGCACCACTCTGTTTCAGACGACTCATTTCTGCTGTTCAGAAACATTTAACACAAGTCATTTAGATGTTTGTTTCTAAAATGTATTGAAAGGGTATTTTTGTATGTGTTTACCACTTCCTTTAAATGAATCATACATCCATTAAACCCCTTAAAAAACAAAAACGTCTGTCTTTATTCATTCATTTATTTTCTTTTGATGTGTTCCAATATTCACCCTAAAGAGAAAATAAATGTTGAAGTATCTTCAGAGTCGCCGTGGGAACGAAGGATCTCCAGTAGCAGTCGGTTTCACAGTGATTCTGAAGAGGACTCTGACTGAACATTGTTGCTTTATGACATTCATGACGTGCTAACTGCTCAATAGCCGTTAAGCAGATGATTTGCAATCATATTTTTGAGGATTTGTCACTAATCAGCTGTTCCCAGTTGTAAAAACACTTGTTGCCATGGTTACCCATCATAATCCTTCCGGCTGCACTGCATCCAAAAATGTCTCGACCAAAAAAATAAATAAAACTATGAATAAAATTCTACAAAAAATAAATAAATCAGAGCCAGAGTTATAATCGTTTGTGGGTTTTATTTCATATTGACTTTTTGTCTAATTCAGTTTTAGGTTTTAGAATGTGTTTGCTAGTTTTATTAGTTAAATGTTTGTTTTTTCATAAAGATCAAAGTATTGTGATTATGTTTACATCGATTTGGTAAACAGGAGACACTTTAAAAAGTTTTCAATTATTCTTGAACAACCAACTGACTGGTGTTTTATCTCAACTTGTGCTGCCGCCATTTTGTGGACTAGCATTAGCGCCGCAGGTGGATTATGGAGTGCCATAATTTGTCGACAACTGATGTAAAAAATAAAATAAAATAAAAAATCACATCAGTTCAAAGGACTGATAGGTTTGTAAACACAAAAAGTGAGAATATATCTGTAATTTCAAAAAGTTTTTTTTTGATAAACACAATAGAGTTCCACTCAGTTTTCTCCAATTAACTTTTTTATTTATTTATTTCGGTTAACGAAAATGTATTCTCAATTTCACTTTTTTGTTATTTTGTCAGTTTTAACTATAATGATCAAAACATTCATTCTGAATCAATGGGAAAGCATATCACTCATTTTATTTGAACTTTGTCTTTTTCTTTTTGGTTTTTGTGATTGAGGATTTTCTTTAGTCCAGGCTAACTAGCAAGCATGGTGGTGACGTCATCATGCGGGATTGTTTTACTGTTGGTGTATGACATGAAGTGGATGAAATAAAGAAGAAATAACTTAAAATACTTAAATATGACCTCTGTCAACAATGATTGTTTTTATTTTACAACAGGCATTAAAACTGCTTTGGTATTAAATATGAAAATTAAAAATATATATATTCTCAGAATATTTGCTGGTCAAATACCAAGTCAAGACAGATTTTAATAAAAGAAGAAAAAAACATCCTATTATTCAATGACATGTTTTCATAATTTTTCTACTTCACTAACTAATTAGCTAACTGGTTGCTCTGGATTTTAATTTGGGATATAAACTTCAAAGGGAGGCTAAATACAAATATGTATATTTTTTCCACACTGGCCTCTTTACATTATTTTTTTAAAACCATTTGCATAAAGATACATATTTAATCATAATAAATTAGAATATACATTCAATGAAGACCATTTGTCTTGAAAACTTACATTTAAACAGGTATTTAACAAACTTTTGAGGTTAGATTTCTGTATTTTGTTATTGTTAGCATGATGCAATATTCTAATTTTAAATATGCTTTTAAAATCATATCCGCCTGTATGTAATTAAGCTACATAATGTGTTTCACTTCGTATTACAGTTTCTCAAATAAATTTACTTTTTAATAATATTTTTAATAATATTTTAACTTATTTAAAATTTTATATTTATATACATATACGTACTCTTTTAATGTGATAATCCGGAAACATTTAGGTCGGGGGTGTTTCAAAACCTTTCGTCACCGCTGCTGAGCGATGAGGAAGCGCTAGCTAGCTAGTAGCATCCCGCACTATGGTGAGGCCCCGCCTCTCCAGATCCTTTCGAGGCTTCTGATTGGTCCATTGGGAAAAAAAACCTGTGACGGACGTTGGGGAGGGGGGAATCCCCCCTAATGGACCTCTTGGTGAAAAACATAAACTGGTTGATCTCACTCTCTCTCACTCATTCAGTCCGCGGCTTTCCGACGGAACACGACCCAGAGAACACGACTTAAAGTGGGAAACTATTTCTTACCATGGACGGTGAGTAGCGCCAGTGTTTATTCACTATAACGAGAAGAACTTGTAGAAAGGGCGGGTAGGATGTAGAAACACAGCGAAGTAAGCGCAACTGATTTATAGCAAAAACTGAATTACATACTAACTGGAAAAGTTGAATGTATCCTAACCGAAGTAGTAAATACAATAATTACTTTTTTTGCAGTATTTCAGCTGAGCTGCTGCTTTGCTGCAGTTTGTTTATTTTATTTAAGCTAACAAAAGCTGCACTCTTCTTCGGATTGAATCAAATGTTATTGCTGCTACTTTTTAAATGTATGACCCTAAATCTCGCATTTTCCCTCCTCAGTTTTAATGCCCTCCATTCTAGAGGGTGATCCACACCTCAGTAAGTCAAATTTATTTAAATTTATTATTGCTTTTTATTCTTTTTATCTTTAAAAGCTGCTATTTTTCTCCCACCAACAAGTATTAAAAACGCAGTCTATATTTATATGCTGTGTCATTTCACTTCCTCTTTTGTTTTACTGGTAGGGATTACTTTTTTCAGACTCTGCTTGTTTTTTGTGATGGCCAGTGCTTCTCTTTCACTGTTTATCTTCACATTTCATGCATTTATGTTTGGTTAGGCGGGTTTAAGCTGCAGAATCAGCTGTGTACCTGTAGAACAAGCTGCTTTTTTCATGCTGTCGTTTTGTTTGAAATGCAAAAAATTTATATTTGTTGATGTGCTGGTTTGAAAAGCATCTGTTTCCTTTTGGTGGAAAGAGTCGCTCAGCTGTCATCTCAAACTGGATTTTTAGAGTCTTACTATGGTTGTAACAGTGTAATATGTGAAGAACAGAAAATGCTTCTCAGATCAGTTTTGGTTCCTCTCTCACACGGGTGTCATGTGCAACCAGTTTTGTTTCAAGCAGAGGAGTCAAAAAAATGCCTTTTATTTTCAACACGGATGAGGTTTGACTTGAGCTCCGGTTTTTTGATTTGCAGCTGCAAAGAAGCCCATTTGTTCAATTTAGTTGTGCAAAAATGATGGTGAGCGTATCTAAATCTGTCCAGAATTGCAACAGCCAAAGAGTTTAGTAGTACTTTTTACTTTTTTATATCTTTAATCAAACCTGTCATAAAAAAATGCATCTGTGACAACCTGCAAGCTGTGATTCGAACCCTGAAACTAAAGCGGCTAAAAGGAATCCATATTGCGTGCAGCTGTGTTTTTCTTGTTGTAACGCGTCACAATATGTAAAATACAACATTTGAGTTTAAACTTTCAAGTTTAGATCTTCAAACTCAATCAAAATGTAACCTTGTTTTAAAAAAACTGCTAAAAAATACATATTTATCCAAAAGGGAAGTTAAACATTGTCTTAATCCTCTCAAAGTATCTTCAAAGAGTCGTTGTGGATGGTGATGATGCTCCAGTAGCAGTCAGTCCTTCAGTGATTCTGAAGAGGCCTCTGACTGAAGATTGTTGCTGTTTGAAATGCTAACAGCTCAGTATCTTTACAACAGAGCCGATATTCCACAGTACCATGTCCTAGAGGACACCATCACTGCTAATCCACCTCATTTGCTTTTGCAGTTTTTTTTTTTAAATCTTTGTCAGTGGCTATGGTTAGACAGAGAGATGTTGGAGTAGGGGAGGTGATCATTGTCCGTCATGATTAATAGAAGAGATGGTTTAATCCGTTGTAGTTGGGGTTTTTGAGAATAGTTTTTTTTTTTGGTGATTGTGTGCAATCACCAAAAACTTCTTGGTGATTGGCAAAAAAAATCCAATATTTTAGGGAAAGATGTTTGTATTCTCAGATTTGTACAGTTGTCCATCTGTCTAACTATCTAATAATCAGCTACAAAAGTTTGGAAAATTTGTATAAATTAGATCAATTCCAACCAACATCTTCAGAATGAGGCACACTCTTAGGGTTCATTCACACCAACTTTATTTAGTTCACTTTAAATCAAACTGCAGTTCATTAGTGTAAAAAGTTTAGTTCGATTGGGGAATTGGACTTTGGGCCAAACAATCTAACGCTGGTCCACCTACAAAGCGAGATTTCAGTTTGGTTTAAATGGATTCTGGTGCAGTTCAAAATCATATATGAACACCAAGCGAACCAGAGACCGCCCCAAAAGCAAGAAGTGGACTACAGAGCAGGGCATTCTGGGTAAATACAACCAGAACAAATGGTGAAATGATGCTAAAATCTGACGCTACTCCGTTTTTGTTTACATTTTGTGAAGAGGGAAGTTGCGCTCAGTCTCTTTGTATCGTTTCTTTCTGTAGTTATTGGTGCAGCACCACCACAGGCGAGGAGGTGAACAGGTTTTTCAAACTGTTTGGTCCGTTTTACACAACTCAGTGTGAAAGCAAACCACACCAGAAAATGGAATGTTGCAATTTTTGTCCCCGATCACAATGAATGTAACGCAGAGACAGTTCCTCCAACAGGAGAGAAAAAAGTCACTCAGATTTCTTCCTCTTTCCTCATTTCAGTGGCTGAGCCAACAGTACAGATTTTTGAGCAACCCAAGCAGAGGGGGATGCGCTTCCGGTACAAATGCGAGGGTCGCTCTGCCGGAAGCATCCCCGGCGAAAAGAGCTCCGACAACAACAGGACGTACCCCAGCCTGCAGGTCAGCCACAAAATCCACCGCTCTGCACCAGAGTTTCTCTAAAAATCACCGCAGATCCCAGGAAACTTTGATTTTCTCTGCAGATCCTGAACTACTGCGGTAAGGGGAAGGTCCGCGTCTACCTGGTGACGAAGAACGAGCCGTACCGTCCGCATCCACACGACCTGGTGGGGAAGGACTGCAAAGACGGGTTCTACGAGGCCGAGTTCGGCCCCGACCGCAGAGTGATAGCGTGAGTCCACCTCCGGCTTCAGTATCGCTCTTCATCAGCACTCGGTCACAGAAACAATCACTTTCTCTTTGGCGCCGTGTAAACACATCGCTGCATTCCAGATTTGCTCCCTTTCAGCAGCATTTGGTTTGTTAATCGGTTTCAAAATGGCTCGGTGTGCAAACCGAAGACCTCCTAGCTGCATCAAAACAAACCCGTACAGCAGATTACACGGCAAACTCGCATTTCGACACACACACAAAGCATATTTATCAAACCCATGTCTGTGATGAAGATGGCAATATGGGAATTCCCCGGGTGACATCATCCTTATTTGCCGTGCTTGAAAGAGAGAAAACAAAGTTTGTGTGCGAGTACTGGAGTGTGTGTGAGAGTGTGAATGAGTCAGGATGTTTTAGTGCATGAAATTTGTATATCCCTCTCAGAGTTCATTTTATAAATAAATTCACAACTTCTGCCCGTTGTATTGTAATGACTCCAAACCCCTGATGAATATTTGAATGTGTGTGGAATATTTTTTGGAACATGACACACCGAGTCAACCGGACGGGTGAGAAGATTTGCGTCATTGCCTTGACTTCTAAACACGATCGTATTGTTGTGTTTTCTTTCTTGTTTTTTGAAAATCTTGCATCACTCAGGTGTGGTCCAATCAGCTTTGTCCATTTTAAATTCAAGATGTTGCAGCAACTGTTTCTCAATCGTTGTGTTTTTGACAGTTTCCAGAATCTGGGCATCCAGTGTGTGAGGAGAAGGGAAGTTAAGGACGCCATCCTTCAGAGGATTACCAGAGGGATCAACCCCTTCAACGGTGAGTCGTGTTTCCACGCTCAACCTCTTTCTGCTCGCTTTTCTCTGCAGAAACTGACAAAACTACACAAATGGAGTAATGCACACATTTTACACATTTATTATTTATCAAAAATGGATTTATTTACAATAATTCCAGGGTTAAATACAGCTCTGGGGACAAAACTTAACAACCCGCTGCACTGAACCCCATTAAAAACCTCCTGGTTATTCCACCAAATATTGACTCTAGAGTTAAAATATTAGTATTGTTGTTTCTAAATGAATATGAACTAGTTTTCTTTGCATTATTTGAGGTTTGAAAGCACTGCATCTTTGTTGTTATTTTGACCATTTCTCATTTTCTGCAAATAAACACTAAATTTTTGTTTGGGATTCCAGGGACATGTTGTCAGTAGTTAATAGAATAAAAGAACAATGTTCATTCAACTCAAACATTACCTATAAAAAGTAAAATCAGAGAAACTGAGCATTTTTTCCAGAGCTGTATATTAGTATTTTCCACTTTTATAAAGTGTTTATTAAAAATGTGAGCTTAAATCTTTA
Source organism: Poecilia formosa (assembly GCF_000485575.1). NCBI lineage: Eukaryota > Metazoa > Chordata > Actinopteri > Cyprinodontiformes > Poeciliidae > Poecilia > Poecilia formosa. The sequence continues at coordinate 353,389 of NW_006800345.1, forward strand.
TGTCACGTAGATGTCTTTAAAAACAGTTTCTCTGTTTTAAATCGGTTCACCAGAAGAAGAAAAGGAACACCTTACTGTTGTCCGGATCTCTAGAGATCTTTGGACGTTTTCATAGATTCTCACTCACAAATTGGAGAGAAGAACAATACAAAGTTAAACTGATGCGCCTCTGCTCTATGTGTGGAGAAAATACGAAACAAAAACCTTTGCAGAAATTTCCTTCAAAGCAAGAAAAATTCAGAATGTAATCAGTTGGGCGAAGCTTGTTTTTTCTGGGTTCTGTTTCCTGTTTGTTATTATTTTTGGGAACATGTCACCAGGCCTGATCACAAATTTTTGAGTCTTTTTTTAGTCAGGCTCCAATAGCAAGGCAAAAACAAATTAGAGTCTTGATAGAACTAATAAAATATGGGTCAAAGGTCAGATCTGAGGTGTTGCCTGTTTATCCAAACCACAACAGATCGTGTTACGTTGTGCTTAGAGATCCATTATTGTCCAGAAAGTCTGAAAAAAACCCTTCTGCCAGAACTCGCTTCTGAGAATCAAATGTATCGTAATCCTCCTCTGAAAATAGCTCTATGAAAATCTAATTTCCACTTCTTAGTTTTTCAAGAACTTACAGTAACCAGTTCGTCCTTTGCTCTCCACATGTCTCGACATTGAAGGAACTTGGTTTTGAGGTAAAAGGAGTCAATACGACTCTAGTTGTAATCTTCACTGACCAGTTTTCAGCAGTTAACTTTTGTCACAAAAGAATCTGAAAACAGGATTTGGTTGTTAGCTTGTGGTCGGTCCGTGTGACCTTTTCTCAGGCAACCTGAAATAACTGCTAAGAGATTTTTCTGGTGTAATCGCAGGAATTGTAAAACTACATACTCCATTTGTAGTTGGAAATAATTGGATTTCCACGTTTCAAAGTTAACTGGAGGCAATCTAAAGGCATTATTCGATTGCTATTGCTATTGCTAGAGTTGCTAACAGTAGTTAGCTTGGTCATTTCGCTAAAAAAAAACAAAAAATAGTTTTTCTAACCATTAGCTCAACGGTTTAGTTTGAGATCGTTTTTCAGATGCGGTTCCAACTTCAGAGCTCCCTCTTGGCTTTAGAGCCGGATTTAGCTGAGCTAGCTTAATGTTTGTTGTTCTCTGTGTGACGTTTGTGACATGATGTATTCTTAGATCTATCAAATCTTAAGTGTTACAAGGGTGGCTATTTTTTTTGCACACTGCTTTGATTATAAGCTTGAAACCCAGATTTTTCATGGGTCAGAAATAAAAGGGTAACTGCTTTAGCTCTTAGCTATTTAGCTTTTAACAACAAATCAAACATTTAGAAAAAAATACTTTAAACAACACAAAATAGACAAACTGTTTTACAAAGTACTAACAGAGTTTAAATGGCATAAACTATAAATGTTTAATTAGTCTAACATTAAATCAGGACTCATGCTAAGCTACGCCATCCAAAACCTTCTAATGTTCTTAATCTCTTTTACATTAGAAAAAGAAAATAAATATTACATCACTTCTACTTATTAAGTCCTATTTTTAAGCATTCAAAACATGTCTTTAGCCAAAACTGTTAGTGGTTTATCTGCTGCTGTTGGACCAGTGGCTAATGTTTGCTAACAAATGTAGCCGTGCTTGAAAAAGTTGTAAAAGTTTTACATGCTAGAACATAATAAAACTGATCTCTTTTTTTCATTATTATTATCAGACTCGGAATATTCAAATGTAACCAAAAAGCGTACAAGAACAAGGAACAAATATGTAATAATTTTATGTAATAAAAAAAAGCTTTGCGGGGGAAGCTACTTTTGCATTTCCAAACAATATGAGGGAAGTTAACTGAACAAAAAATTATTATTTGCAAACCTAAACTGACTGAAGTAATGTTAAAAGCAAGAGTAGACCAAAAGGTTATTGTTGGTAAAAGTGGTTCTACAAGGTCTGGATCATTCTCAGATTTATTTACACCAATCTGGTTGCATCAGTGCCACAAAACTGTTTTACACTGCAAAAACACAAAATCCTGCCAAGCATTTTATGTAGTTTCTAGTGCAAATATATCAGTATACATAAATAAGACAAAACCAACTCACAAGTAGCTTTTCAGAAAGTAATAGGAGCTTGTTTTAGTCAAGAAACTCTTGATATTAATAAAAAATACTAGATCCACTTGCAGATTTTTTTCACCTATAATAAGACATTTTTCCATGTAATAAGTGAAAAAAAAGTAATTTTTCATCAGTATTAAGGGCTTATTGACTTAAAGCAAACTCCTATAAATTGTTGAAAAGTTACTTGTAAGTTTTGTCTTATTTCAAGTGTACTAAGATATTTACTCTAGAAACAAGACAAAAAGCACTTTGTGTTTTTGCAGTGTTTTAATGGTTTAATCTAGTTTAAAGTAATGTTTCCTCCCCATTGTAGAATCCACAGCCTTTTATCTACTAAATTAAAAGTGAATCTTTGAGCTTTTCTGGTCTTTGCTTCTGGTTTTCCTGCTTCTGCGACCGAGTAAGGTGTTCAAAACAATTCACAAGAAATGTTTTCAAACGTTGGTTGACCCAGTTCTCAGGCAACTGAGCAGATTTTCCTGCCATCGAGTCGAAAATCCGCTGCCTTGCCGCCGCCGTGCTATCTACACTGTAGCCATTTCCTTTATGTGCTTCTTTCATTCTGCGGTCCTCCCGAGCAGACACGCAGCAGTTCTCGTGTACAAACAGGCGTTGAGCTACTTCCCCATTCTTGGTCACAGTTGCTCAGTTCAGATCAGTGCAGGAGGCCACGTGAGAGCTGGGAATGTAGGATTCATTAAAAGAGGGAGGGTTGAAGCGAGGGGCTTCCCCAGCCCTCAGAGATGATGATAAATGTCGGGTAGGGAGCTTTACAGGTCTGTAAAACACGACTGGTAAATAGGAGGTTTGTGTTCAGCTTTAATTTAGACAAACGCTTTAAACCTTTTGGTTTTTGTCATCAGAGTTGGGTATAACAAGTTACATTTACTCAATTGCATTTACTTTTTTAGCTTTTTTGAAAAAAAAAAACTTTTACTTTACTGACTTGACTTTATATTTTGATCTGTCTGATGATGTAATTTTTAAATATTAAATGATTGATAATTTGATCAGTTACTCAGTACTTGAGTAGACGTTTTACCACATACTTTTTACTTTTCCTTGAGTAAAAACATGTTGAAGTATCACTACTCTTACTTGAGTACAATTTTTTGGGTCTTCTTCCCAGCTCTGTTCGTCACAAATGTCAGATATGTGTAATACTTCTATATTTAGTTTCAACTAAAGTACACATTTAATACGTGCTTTTGTTTTGCTCTCTGGCTTTGATTCATTGCATCTATATTTGTAATAATCCTCATACCTAATGTCTGATGACTTTCACAGCTCCTGAACATATGAAACCGTGACACATGTTTCTCCTGTAATATAAATGAAACCTTTACTCCTACTAGCATTTAGCCTGTAGCTGTCTGACACCAAATATGATCACATTAGTACCTTTTTCCCCCCTGACTTTTATGGACAGTTAAGATTAATACAACATTCAATTCCATTGGGCTCACTCTTTGGTTACCTAGCAACAACCTTCTGAGGAACTCATGGTTACCTAGCAACAGCTTGGTGAGTAACTGGGGAAGCAGCAGTTTAAGGTTTTGCCAACGTGCCTCATAAGCAGCTTAAAAATAAAAAACAACAGCGAGTAATGAAAATTGGATAAAACAGGAACAGTCACGCCACCAGTTTGGCAATATTTCAAATATTTAAATGAAAAAATAATTAATAATTATTGATATCGACCAATATGAAACATTTATATCACAATATGTTTTTCAGTCACATTTCCCAGCCCTACATTATAAGATGAAAATATAGCAACTGTTGGGTGTTGACTTTAAAACAGGAACTGGAAGTATAAAATTGAATTTATTGTGAAATAAAATGACAAACCCAGCCTCTCATTTCTTCATCAACCCCTGCTAATATTTGGCTAAAACTTCCTCTAGCAGGTTATTATTTCCATGATCCAATAATCCAACTGTTTACTTGTGGAAACCATTGTAGCTTTATTATTTTTCATACAAGCATTGGTAGAAAATCAGCCACTCAGCATAATGCTTCCCCCACTTTGGTTAGATTTGAAAACCTGGCATTGACTCCTCCAAGCAATTCTTGCCGTTGTGGCTAAAAGATCAGAATAATATGCATTAAAGTTTGTAAAATAGGGTTTCATGTTTTTGTTTGTTATGTTGTAAATTTACCACATAACCAGATTCAGATCTGAACCTGAATCTGAATCTGAAGTACTGCTGTTGTCACGGAAGACGTTTAGAAATGGCTCCAAAAGAATTTTACAACTTATGCAAATACATTTTTAGATCTTTGAGCACCAATGTTTTAAATTATTTAGGTGGATTAATGTATATTTTGGACCCAATACTTGTGCGGTACACCAGAATAACTGGAATCAAAACCGCCCCAAAGCATAATCCTGCCTCCACCATTCTCAACAGTAGTTACAGTGTTGTTGGGATCAACAATTTATTATTTCTTGATTTTTAAAAGCTCATTGTAACTGTACGTTGTATAAAATCTTTCCTGGTGTTGATTGGGTCTTGATTTTCTACAGAATTTGAAGCTCATACTCGACACATGCGTAACGGGCAGCTGGAAGTCAAAGACCTGCTACTTAAAGCAGTTCACTTCTGCTTTGAAACTCACCTGCTTCCTGTGTCGAGGGAAGATATGACGGTCCCCGTCCCTCAGGCCCAACACGCTTGTTTTACCACCTTTATGCTCGTACACAAAGCTGCTGATCCCTTCAGCCGCTGATTAGACCAGGGGGTTTTGCTTTATTACGCTTCTGTACGTTAAATCTAAACTTTCACCGCTCTCACATAGGAAAATGTATTCATTTAGTTCTTATTTTCATCTATAAATCATCTTTTTGTGGTGGGTTCTCCTGCAATGTGACATGAAGCGCCATTTGTTTAATTACAGGTTGTATTAAGATATCAATCTAAATGGTTCAAATGATTAACTGATAAGCTCTTGAATCAAGAGGTCCAACGTGAGGGGCTAATATTTTCATAATGTGCTGAATTTAAAAAAGAAGCACATCATTATATGTGAGCATTTTTTGGTGTTCGGTACTGACTGAATAATATTTTTGGTTGAGAAGTTGACGCTTCTCCGCCATGCTGGTCCGCTGAACGATACTAAGTTAGTAACTTATGGAGCTTGTCGAGTGTTTTATTTCAAAACACTCAAAAAAAAAACCCAGCATTCTCAAAGATGGCGTTCTTTTTCCGCCTTCTTTGTTTATATATCTAGCTCCGCTTTAGGATGACTAGCAGCGCCCTCTGCTGGATGGAGGCCAAACAGCAACACTTAAAAAAAAGGTCTAACCAAGCATTATCAATCAATTTGGAACTAATTGTAATTTAAGAAACCATTAATCATTGATTAATTGTTTGAATCCCTAATTTAATTTTATAAACTTGGATCACCACCTGTTCAGCAGATGACGCATAACACTTACGAAGACACCTGTGTTGCTGTGACGCAGTAATTTGTTTTGCTTTATGAGTGTGTCTTCAGTTCATTGTGGTTGTGTGGTGGTGCACCTGTCGATACTCACCCCTGTAGCACAAGACAGGAATGAGCCTTGAAGGAAAGTCCTTAGTTATTGAAACTAATGCATGTGGTTACAACCACGAAATGTTTACCTTATTAAACAAAACAAACATCAAATAGGGTCGATGAAGGGTGGTATGCTGATGTAGTCTGATGTTTTACCGCAGATGGTTATAGGTTAACATAAGATAATCATGATTTTCATATAAATTTTGAGATTTTAGTGATTTTATTTGAGTTGCATTTTTAGGGTGGAATAGTAATATAACGTACAACTGTTGAAATTTTTAAGGAACAAGACCCGAGTGCAAAAGTGTTTGTAAACAAGGACAGGATTACCCTATTAACACTGTGAATTGTCAAGCATGGTGAGGGCAGCATCATGATGTAGGGCTGATTCTTGCTCTTGGTGACACTGGGAGAAAAATGGATGCATTTAAGGCTGAAGTGACTAATTGGATTAATTGTGATGAATTGATTAATTTAGTAATCGATTATTTGTTAACTGGACTACACAGACTTGAAAAAAAGGCCATTCGGTTAAAGGACAATGTATTCAGAGAAGTAGTTAATCCAGAATTGTACAAAATTATATACATTTTGCATTTATTTACAAAAAACTTTGTCTGTAAATATGTTCTAGCCAGAAGTCCTCAAGTGGTAGTTTTACCTTCACCTGGTTCAATTTCTGTTAAAAAATCTCAAATTAATCACCTTTTGCCATCCAATTATTAATTAGTTAATCCAAAAATAATCAATCGATCAACCCTACTCTGTATTGATGTGAAGTCAAGTAGAAAGGTCTGAGATTTTCACATGTTGATCTTAAAAGTATTCCTTAGCTGCAAATGCATCCATTACTACAAATGATCAAACATTTACTGAAGAAATTCTAAGTTATTGATTTTTAGGCAATAAAATGTAAATTTTATTGTGTAAAGAGGAAAGGAATTATTGGTTTGTTTAATGTATTTTTATGCAATAACTGAAAGGTAAATATTCAGAATTTGCCAACTTTTTATCCAAATAATCATTAGAATAATCAACTACTAAAATAATAATTAGCTGCAACCCTAGGTGAAATAATGAACAAGAACTTCCTCTAAATTTTTCAACATCCTGATTGTTTGAAATTTTTCTGTGCCAGGAATCTAACCTACTGAAATTAAATATCCAACCAAAATTAGTCCTGGTGTTTGTTGATGGTGACTGGTCAAGGTGCATTTTGCTAAGGGGACCATGAAACAGCCCTCAGCATGATCCTGCCACCACTATTCTTGGTGGTGGCAGAATAGTGGTGGCACTATTCATGATAACTTAATACATGGTATTAAGGTAACTTTGACTCCGTATGGTAAAAGGGTAAAAGAACAATTAATATAACTCTAACAAGGCTGTTTTTTGCATATTAAGGCAATAAAAACAGAAAATGAAATTATATACAGGTTATTTGATAAACCTAGAAACTACTTTGTGCCTGACGCTCTTAAAACCACTAGAAATGTGCACAGCATCGACTCTGCAGCTTTGACTACAAGGTGCGTTATCGTGGCTGAAAAATGTTCCACGGTGGCATTTGGGTAACGACAAGGAGGCCGAACAGAAACCACGCTAAGGGAATCTCTGTGTTTTGCTGTCAGATAGGGTAGAAGAGGCTACCCTACTTTGACTTAATGACGTCTGCTTGACATGTTTCTGAATTCATCAGTCCTGCACAGACATCAGGAGGATGTTTACGCAACATTGCAACACTGCCTGGGGTTATCATGTGAAACTAAGACATGGATGCTGCTGGAAAGTGTTTCCCCTTTTTTTAAAATTTCTCTTAATTATTAATCATCCCCACAATACTTTCCTCTATATATTTGCACTGTGACTATGTTCACACAGCAGGCAATGCAACCCAAATTTGCTGATTTTTCACTGCGAATTCCAATCTTTTCACCAATAAAAATCCGACCTGTATCACTCCCATATGTGGTACTCATTTGGATGCACATATCTAATAGTTTTCAAAGCCAATGTAGTCTAAGCAGTGCTGCCTTTTATCCGCCTTTTACGTCACTGATGTGATGTCTTCTGCGCCAGAAAAGGCTAGATTCGGTAAATTGGGACATAAACAATGGCTGAAAGTGATCAACTTATGAAAGAGATCTGTGTCACTGAGGCGCATCACATCGCCACCCCTCCGAATAGTTCCGATTAGGATCCAAATTTACGTCTCTTCAAAAATGTCTGTCAATTCTCCACCGTTGTAATTAGTTATGCTTTCTTTTTATTAGTTCCCTTCGTCTTGCTGTGATTTAGTGTCCATACTGTCAGCTCCATTGCTGATTAAACTTTGAAAATCGATCCAAAACAGTCTCCGTCCATTATCACTTCCGTAAACAGTGCGCTGCTGCGTGACGTCAACGTTCTTCTTCTGCGCATGCGAAGCGCGATGCGAACGTTAACCGTTCGTTGACGCGCTATCCTCATTGCGGTCGGGTTTAATTAGGTGTATGAAACGACCTCGCAAAAATAAAATAATTTGAACAACAAAAAGGGGGAGAAATTGAGCATCAAGACCTGTTGCGTGAACATTTGGCGATACAGCTATTGCACATATCCTAGTAACGGTTACTTAAGCGCCAGAGACACAGAAACACAATGTTGCAAATCCTAAAAGGTGGAGAAATTGTGAGTCACGCAGTGGAGACACTTTGTGGTGAGACTTGGCACCTGCCTACACTTCTTTTTCGCTCTCACACTCGTCTCCCACAGTCACGCTAACCACTTGTGCCCCACAGCAAGCTAACACCCGCCCCTATCCGCGTTGCCCCCCGTTCCTCCCCCGGCAACATCATCTCCGTACAACCTGGCTGCAAACTTAATGCAACCCAGGACGTCGGCTAATCGCGGCCCCGCTTTCTTTCTTTTCCACCACACACACTCACTCACTCACTCACTCACACACACACCAACACTCCCCACTGCAGCCACCTACGACCCACTTTCGTGCACCTGTCCAGCGGCTTCCTCGATCAGCGCACTACACCAACACTTTTGCAAGTAGCGATCAGCCCAGCTTGTTCCGTCTGTAGTTCCATCTCCGTTTAATTTCTCCCTCCTTCAGTTTCTCCACTGTGTGTTTTGTGTGTGTCTGCCACCTACAAGCACATGAACCTGATGATCCGACATAAATCTGAATAAGCTGCTGCTGCACACTGCGGTGCACCTGTAAGTTAATGTTATAGGCATCCAGGAAATAAACGTGTGCAAATATGCATGTGCAGCTTTCCATTTGGAAAACCTTCCCTTTGTCTGAGTCTAACTGATCGCTATTCTTTTACATATTTAGCAGATAAATTTCCGTTTTTGACTACTGGAAGTTAAACAACAAAACTTGCTTTTGAAGAGCATAATAATCTGAATCCACAAGCATTAAAGTTTGTACTCAAGTTGTCAAACTAAAACGGAAGCATTTTCTCTAAAAGGACACCTGCAGCATTTTTTTAAATGTCCGATTTATCTGGGAATACAACCCAAATCTGTTTTATTTGCTAAATGTGACCCATATCTGACTTTTTCATGAGTGTTTTCAAAGCGTCCTATCATGTTTTATCTGGCTTTTACACAGAAAAAACAGAGTATTCTGGTCTAGTTTCTAGTGTAAATATCTAAGTACACTTGAAATAAGACAAAACTAATTTACAAGTAATGTTTCAGCATAATCTAGGAGCTTGTTTCAAGTCAATAATTCCTTAATATTAACTAAAGAGTGCTAGTTATAAGTGAAATAATATTCCAGTGGAATAAGACATTTTGGCTCAAACCGGGTCAAACACAGCAGCAAATCTGCAACAAAATCCCTAAAAAGTCAAAGAATCATTGAGTTACAACTCAAATATCTTACATCTATTTTTAAGTAATTACTGCCAAACAGGGTTTGATGAGCTGTTGGATCTTGGGTTTGTCTGAAGGTTTGGGATAGCCTGAGACTCTGTTAACCCAACAGCTTTCAATCAAAAGGTTAAATCTTCACGTCAACCTCAAAAAGTATTTATGTTCGATTGTAACCGAGGACGCCTGAATGTCAGGAGAGACATTTTCTCAGTTCTTCTTTTTCTCTCTCTGCAAACAGATCAATATTGAAATGAGCAAAACACAACAGGCCTGAGAAAGACGGGGCTCAGCTTTTGCACTAAAAATGTCCAGAATGTCAGTGAAGTGTTGAACTAATAGATAGCCGCAGAAACCTGGCAGCCAAAATGCACAAAAAAGGCGCTAAGAAAGTCTTAGAAGACGTGTCCCACCACTTTCACACACGTCAACAGCCGCCGTGGTCACTCGTGCAGGGAGCCTCATCTTTTGCTCACAGTCTCATGCAGACACTTCTTTTCCACTCTGAGGTGACGTCGCACGGCGTCACCGTGGTGACAGGTTGTAGGTGGGGATGGCCTCGCTGTGAGCGCAGGAGATAGAAATTGAGAGGTGGAGGAAGAGAAAGTAGGCAGATGTGAAAGCCTGATGTCGGTGTTGCTGCGTGGGCGTCTCTCAGTGAGAGCTCTCCCTTCAAGGTGTGTGTGTGTGTACACGCGCGCGTGTGTGTGTGTTGATGGTGAAGGCGGGATGTGTGACGCTCGCATGTAGATGTGTGTGTCTGAGTGCAGACGATGTACAGTGAGCAGGTTAGCAAAAAAAAAAAGGTGCATCTGAAATTTATACGGCCTCAACGTGAGATGTATTTACAGTATTAACGCTCTGACATCGTGCAGGATTATTATTATTATTATAAGTGATAGTATTAGTCATAAAGATAAATAGTCCTTAAAATAATCTGTTTTTCTTGAACTTTAATGTTCCTTTCGCAGAACCTTTTTGAATTTTCAAGTTTATTTTCCTGTATTTTACTCAGAATCTACAGATTATTTTCCCAGAACATATTCTACAAGTTACTAATCGGATTAATCACAATTAATGGATTATTGAAATCACCGTCAACTAATTTAGTAATGAATTACTCATTAACTGGAGCTTGCACATTCAGAAAAAGAGCAGTAATTAAGACAAAACTGTACAAACAATAGATACATTTTGCATTTAAGATAAAAAAAAATGTCTTTAAATATGTTCTACTCAAAACCACTTACCTGTTTCAAATTATGTAATAAAAAACTTATATTAAACACCATTAACTATCCAGTTATTGATTGTTTAATGCAAAAGACAGTTTAGATTTAGATAAATCAAGCAGAAAGGGCCGAACTTTTCACATGTTGATGTTAGAAGTATTTCTTTTAACTGCAGATGCATCTTTTGCTGAAAATGATTAAGCATTCACAAAAGAGATGCTAGATTGTTGCATTTTAGGCAATAAAAGGAATTTAGATATTTGTTTATTTGCATATTTTAATGTTCTTCTAATACTTAAAGAATTTGCAGAATGTACCAATTTTTAAAGATTAATCATCAGAACATAATTAACAAAATAACAAATGTCTAAAATAATTGTTTGCTTCTACTTTGCCAGAAATTCAAGTTTCACTTTCCAAAACCTACAGATTAATTTTCAGGAAGGTACTTAATGCTGTCCTGTCCAAACCCAGAACTAAAAATTTACTGTAATTGAAACGTAAAGGCTCAAATGCAGAGAACCACTGAATATTTGGTGCAGATTATTAAAGGTTTGTGTTTGTCTGTGTCGCCTCAGTGCCCAAAGAGCAGCTGATGCAGACAGAGGAGTACGACCTGAACGTCGTCCGCCTGTGCATCCAGGTTTTCCTGCAGGACGAAACCGGCCACTACACCCGAAGACTCAACCCCATCGTCACCAACCCCATCTACGACAACAGTGAGTGCGCCGAGCTCGAACTCCATCACATACACCAAAATCACATCATGCTAGGTGGTTAGAAGCTATGAAAAACAGCGCTGAGTGGCCATGAAGTTGGTTTTAGGGAAATGCAAAATGGTGTACATTTCAGGTTTAGCATTAAAGCGAGATATTATGACTAAATTTACAATGCACAAACACTGAGACTGGCAAAAAGCTGCACCTATAGGGTGTCAAAACCTTTGTGTATGTGTCCAGTCTATTTTTTCTCAACATGGTTTCACATACAGAAAGAGGAAGTTCTTTATACACACCAACCCTCAAACAACACCGTTACCATGGAGCACTTCCTCTTTCAAAGCACACATGTGACTTTACTTGCTTAGATCTCAGCTGTCAACCATCAGTGCTTTTACCTCAAAGCCCAGGTGCAAATTTCAGCAGCTTCAATAAAATCGACAAGAAATATCAACTAATAAACAGTTGCTAGAGCGTTCTTTATGTACATGATATACTTTCTTGTTTCTGTGTGATTAGGAGCCCCAAACACAGCTGAGCTGAGGATTTGTCGAGTCAACAGGAACAGTGGAAGCGTTAAAGGAGGCGACGAGATCTTCCTCCTGTGTGACAAAGTACAAAAAGGTACAAACTGCCACAGTCCTAAACAGTTTATCTTAACCGTTGGTTGCATTTCTAATGTTTCTGCTCTGTTTTGCACCTTTCTCTCTACATTCATCTCTCAAATCCACTGATTCATTTTGCTCTTCATTGCTATTTGTGCTCATCTCTTTGGTTTTCAGTAGCAATACATGCCAGCCTGAACTTTCTGGACTGATAGGTTGCTTTCTAGAAACTCATACGTTATATTATATTACACATGTTGCACTATGGGAGCTTTCTAATTATTTCCCTTAATGTACATGTTACTTACTGGTAACTTAATAGTTATTTTCAGGAATTCATTGTCAGGCAGCTGACTAGTTCTTTAACTGAACTTATAAATTATTTTCTGGAAACTTACTAGCTCTTTATTTGAACTTAGATGTTACTTTCTAAAAACTTAATCTTTTTCTAAACTTTTGATACTTTATGGGAACTTACTAGCTGTTTTCACAAACTTACGTTACTTTTAGAGAACTTAGTAGTTCTTTCCTCGAGCTTACATATTACTAGTTCTGTCCTTGAACTTATATATTATTTTCTGGAAACTTACTAGTTATTTAACTAAACTTACACGTTACTTTCTGGGAACCTGCCAGTTTTTTTCAGTAGCTTAGATGTTCCTTTGAACTTGCATGTTTCTGAGAACTTACTAGTTCTTTAATCAGACTTACATGTTTCTAGTTCTGATTTGTATATTACTTTCTGGAAACATACTAGTTCATTTCCTGAACTTATAAATTACTTTCTGGAAAATTACTAGTTCTTTAACTGAATTTAGATGTTACTTACTCAATCTTTTCCTGAACTTATGTTACTTTCTGGGAACTTACTAGCTGTTTTCACAAACTTAAGTTACTTTTAGAGAACTTACTAGTTCTTTCCTTGAACTTATATATTACTCTCTGGAAACTTGCTAGTTCTTTAACTGAACTTACATGTTACTTTCTGAGAACTTAACAGTTTTTTCTGGAACTTTAATGTTAATTTGATCTTATGTGTTCTTAAGAACTTAGTAGTTCTTTCCCTGAACTTACAGCTTACTTTTCAGAACTTAGCTTGAACCTTACAAATTATAATAACTAAACTTACTAAAGTTACTTTTTCAAATGTACCTTCAGTTTGCATGTTCTTCCTTCCAGAACTTACTGGTTACTTTTCGTAACTTATCTAAATATACAGGCTACTTTCTCGTAACTCACAAAACGCACCATGAATCTAATGGTTACTTTTACAGAACTACCGCAATGCTTCCCAAAACTTATCTGAATGAACGCAAAATTAGAGGCTACATTAAAAAATGCACGTTTCAGAAACTTGTTACTTTCCTGAGCTTACCCAGAACCTTTCTGGATCTGACTCAGAATCTGCAGATTGGCTTCAGATAACTTACTTACTTACTGGTTTCAATAACTTGCCTAGAAATTAGAGGTTGCTTTTGCAGAATTTCCACGTTACTTTTGGGAAAGTTTCAGAAAGTAAACTTCAGGTTTTGTGAAAGAACAGGCTGGATTATGTATTGATACCATCATCCCGTCATCTCTTTTTCCAACAGATGACATCGAGGTGAGATTTTTCTCCTCCAACGGATGGGAGGCCAGAGGTTCTTTTTCCCAAGCCGACGTTCATCGTCAAGTGGCGATCGTGTTCAAGACGCCGCCGTACTACCACACCAACATAACCGAGTCGGTCACCGTGCACATGCAGCTGCGCCGACCCTCCGACCAGGAAGTCAGCGAACCGATGGATTTCAGATACCTGCCCGAAAACAAAGGTGATGAGAAACTCTCGTCACGTTGTTTCTGTTTAACAAGACTCCGTTATTCATGAAAACTTCTGTCTTCTCTTTAGACCCCTACGGCTACAATGAGAAAAAACGCAAGATAGAGGATTTGTTTAAGAGATCGGGACTCACAGGTATGAAATGTGATCCTGTGTCTTCTGCTGCAGTGATTTCACTCCAGCTAAATTCATTAATAATCATGTTTCTCACTTTCTCTGCCGTCTTTAGGTAGTTCTTTTCCTGGTCTTCAAATGGGCCGGCCAAAGGCTGTGCCTCACAGCCCAATGGCTCACATGAGGAAAGGTAACTACTTTTATATTCAGTGTTCATAAGGAGACTTGAAATCATTTAGGTGATTTCAAGGTTTGGAAAGTGTTTCATTTCTGTATAAAGTACCAGAAAGTGATTCATATTCAAACTGCACCGTTTTGTAATAAATGACAATCTAACATTTCATTAAAAGCTTAAATTTGGAAAACATTACATTTGAAACAAGACATTTTTATACACATAATAAAAAGAGATAATTTTTTTTCTCATTATCTGAAGTTAAATCAGATGAAACTTCTCGTCTTAGGTCAGTTAGAATGACAGAAATTATTAGAAAACTTAGCGAGAAATTTTTTAGAAATTTGTGTTTAAGTATTTAGTTTGAGCAGGAACGTCATTTACTTTAACATGATTTGCTTGGATTGGATTGTGGCCCTAATGCTCCATCATATTAAACAAAATTACTAAAATTAAAAGATTTTTTTTGTTAAATTAGCATTTTGTTCCCAGACCAGGCTGTGTGAGAGGAATTTTAAAACATGAAATTTTGAAATTTTAAAACATGAAATTTTGATTTATTTTAGTTTACCTTGTCCCTGCTGTTGAATGTACAATACTACCACAAAAATATTAATAACAGTAATAAATTATATAACAGTGAATTAAAACAATTTTTAGTTCATTTGTATTGTTTTTACTCCAAAGTTTCCTTGAAAATACTTGAAAAATGTTACTGCGGTAAAAGTGTACGCACTTTGCGTCTTATTTAGGTGAATATAAAATGAATCTGTTTTTTCTTTTTGCCCAGACCACGGTGCCATGTACCACGGTGCCATGAGGCAGACTGCGCCGCCCATGAACCAGCAGAATCCAGTATTTAACCACCAGTCCTACCAGCAGCCAGCCCAGGCCACCGGCGCCATGATGACATCACAGGCTCATAACGTACAGCTCAGTAATCCGTGGGTCAATCCGGCCTCCCCCATGATGGAAACGGTCACCATTAACCCATCGGTATCCATTGGCAACCACCCAAACAGCAGCAGGCAACACCAGCTGAGTCGTGGAACTGGTTACCAGCACAAACTGGACCCGGGCAGCTGTGAGAACAACGCCCTCCCTCAGCTCTCCGCGCGGGATCTGCAGTGTTTGGACACGGTCGTTCAGGGGAATATGATGAACCCGTCCGAATCCCAGCTGATGTTCCAGCAGCAGCATCAAAGAGACGATCTGAACTCTGAGTCCCAGAACCAAATGGCCAACCAGAGTCAAGCTCTCCAGAACATGTGGCAAGGCTTCGGTACCGCCCCACAAGCCCACAACAACACAAGCAACTATAACGGGTCGGTACCGGCAGACGGGTCCCAGGGCCAGGGCTCTTTCCCGTTCCTAGATGGAATGACGAGTGATGATTTCCTGAAGGGTATTGTTGGAGGGCCTGTCTTCCAGTGTAAGCAGGAGCCTCAGGTTTCTGTCGGACAAGATGGCGGCAGCCCTCTGATGCAATCCCAAAGAGAGAGCCAGGGAAATACCTACACCAACCTTATGCCTCGCACCATGAGCAATGGCGCCAACGTGGATCTGAGGCGGCAAGACGTCGGCGGCGTCACCCAGCCTCTCGCGAACCTCCCTTTCGGGATGGTGCCAGAGGGCCGCTACGCAAATCTGACCGAGTGGATCAAATCCTCTTCGCAGAGTAAATAAGTAAAAAGAAACAATTGGTTTTTATCAGGAGAATCTGTTTAGCTTTGGAAAGCCGGTTTGCGCCGGCCCCATGAGGCTCGCCTGGCGCCGGTCTGGGTTGGCACTCAACCGGCTTCGGCAGCCAGTAGGATCCGTTTGGAAACGGTACAATTTATCGTTTTAGAAGAGTTTTCCCACCAAAAAAAATACCTTTTTTTTAAGTGAATCAAGAAAGACATCTTGATTCATGATTTAACTTTTGATAATTTGCAATGCTGGAAGAGATGCAGAAAGTGTCTGTGCAACTTGCCGTAGGTAACTGGAACTGAAACTGGTCAGTTTAAGTTGGCTAATGTGGCTTTAGCTGGTTTCTATAAGGACAAACCATTCTTTAGACTGGTACTGGTGAATTTATAAAACGGCTGGATAACGTCTTCCAGGACAAAGTTAAAATATTCGAAGAAGTGAATGTACTTTCCTTTTCTTCATTTTGCAAAGTTGAATTCACTGTCAGCATATCGAGTACTGAATGTTTTAAGATTCAGTCTGTCAAAAACAGAAATATGTACATATAAACAGCATAATTTCACGTTTAATTTCTTTGGATGTTACTGAAAGTACTTCACTGCTTCTTGTTTTGATGTTTTGTTGCAGAGCATTGCTGTTAGGTGCACTCTGTGCATGCACGTTAGCCATAGTTGAGAGTAAAAGCAGAATTCGTGCTTACACACTCAAGAACTGGCAAGGTACTGAAATTTCCATTGAGGAAGTCGAGGAAGGCACATTGAGTGGTCTCTCCTCTGTAATGACTATGTCATGTCAGTGATTGCTTGTGTTATCCAGAGTTCTCAGAGCATTTCTAACATATGTTTTGTACTTTCAAATGTCTTTTGTATGATTTATTGTTTTGTTTATTTAGCTGAATGTTTCCTGAATTGGATATGATTATGGACCAACACTGGCACTGGTCAGCGTTTATATTTTCTTACTTATTGCCTTACAGGGATTTTGGGGCTTAAATAGACGTGTCTGTTTTGATTAATATTGTACAAGATTTGATAATTAACTGATTTGTATTTTTTCTTTTTGTTTTGTAAAATTTTTATTTCCTAATAAATAATAAATTGGTCTTTTCTACGTCGTTTTTCATTATTTTTTACACTATTACAGTCTTGATAGAAAGAAAGTTCAAATTTTCTTATTGATTTTTATTGAGTAAAAAACAAAGATACAAAAAACAAAATGTTTTAAGAGGGAAAATGTGACTTTATCTCTCTCTCAATTAGCATGGTAACTGATGAAATTCATGACTTTACTATGAGAAAAGAGCTAAACAAGTGTGTTTTGAAATGTTTGAAGAGGAAACACATTTTTTCTATGTAAAAAATAAAACTTAACAGGAACTTAAATTGGAACAATCTCATTTTGACTGATGAGACCAATGTGCAGACGTTTGGTGACAATATTGGCATAAAGTTTGGAGTAAATACCATATATATAAACATCCGGTTTATATATATGGGTGTTTGTGTTCCTGCTAATACCAGGAATATAGAGTATAGATTATACTGAATCCATGTAAACAGAAGAAATCGACAGCAGAAACACCACCAGTTATTTGGAAGAAGGTTCTATACGTGTATGAGAAACATCTGAATAGTTCTGAACATAAACATAGAACCTTTGCTCTTCTTTTTTTGGTTTTGGACAGTTGCTATGACTCGTAAATGTAGCAAGGGATTGTTTTACTGTAGCATTGCTGGTTAGCTTCTCAAAAGCTCAAAAATACCTGAACTGTTACCCCAAATCTCAGAGGAGGCGTCATCAATGCAGAACAGGACCAGAGAGAAAAGAGAGACGAGAAGGAAGTTCAAACAGCAACAGTCTTCAGTCAGAGGCTTTTTCAGATTCGTTGGAGGACTGACTGCTACTGGATATCCTTCACCATCCACAGCTCTTTGAAGCTACTTGTATAAATTGCCTTTGGGATAAATAAAGTATTTTTTAATTGAACTGAATATTGATAATATGTAGAAAACTGCAATTTTATAGTGTTATTTAAAGTATTGATGTCAGTGAGAATGCCTTCCCCTCAGTGACTAGACAACAGTGTGTTTAGATGAATCTTCTTCACTTTGCACTTTCATTTTAAGTTGTCTTCGACCCCAGACCAAAATTTTCATCACAAATTTGGTTGTAAGCTAGACATTCACTTTCTGTTTCAGCACAACAGAACTACATAAAACGATCAAAGACTACCACTTAAAAAGTGAAACCAGACTTCAGCTCAACTGAAACTAATGACTAACCTATTGTGGTGATGTATGGTCAGTTTAAAAATCACTAAGCAAAGAGAAAAATTAACGGATTGAGAATTTCATTGTATCACTGAGTTACAGTGATGCTTGCACCTAGCATAGCGCTAATGCTATTAAAAACCTCTGAAACATGACAATGTCATAAATTACCCTCACAAAACATTTGCACATGATTAGTTCTTAATGTAAACTTCTGATTTTTTTTACCCAGTTTTCGAAGTGTACTATCTAAACCACAACTTCTTTCGAGGATTTAGCTGCATTCCCTGCAAGCCCTAAACTACAAAACAAACATGGCTACTAAACACACAAAACGTTTAGCTTGTAGCTGCAAAGTCAAAACGTTTATTAGCAGTAGATCTTTAAAAATTAGACTCACACAATGTGGTAAAGAATTTCTGAAAGGGAATATGTTGCTGAAATTTTTATATAAAACATAATATGGTAAAAAGAACCAGAGAGATTTGCTAACAGTCGCCCTCAGTTACCAGGCTAACCGATATTGCTAGCTTACTAATGCTAACGGTTTTTTAAATGCGTTTTACTATTTTTATGTCATTGTTTACCCTTGAGATGGCAGTTTTCTTTGTGTTGGTGATATAAACAGGTGGTGTTTATCTAAATTTAATTAAATTCATTTATAAAACACTTTATTAATCCTTAATGGAATTTAAACATTACCAAGTTTCTTCAGAGAATCCCCACTAGCAGTCTGTATTACAGTGAGTCACAAGACGCCTCTGACTGAAGTCTGATGTAGAAGATGTGTAAGGTTGTCTGTGATGTTTTTCTTTTTTAAATAAAGGAGTACATAGCCTGCTGAGGTAAGAATGAAAGTGAGGTGCAGAAGTTAATTGGACTGTAAATAACTACTTTGCATATGGCCACCATCCTACTCCAGCCCTATTACTCACACATCCTGGAAGATTTATACTCGACTCACTCTGTTGTTACAATAAGCAACACAATGGAGTCGGAAGATAATAAACAAAAGATAAAGACAGGAAATATTACTCTGCAAGATCTGTGTTGAAAAAGGAGAATACTGGGGAAAAAAGTTGAAATGTCATTAATCCCTTCTATTTTTCCACAATCTCTGTAATGAACAAGTCAAAACACCAGATAAGAAAACACAGCAGGACTTTTCTAAAGTTTGTATTTCCTTTTATTTACTGCTTTCACATCAAATAAGTTACATTTAAAAAAACAACCATTCTTCTGGGATCTAGACATTTCAAACAGTCGCTTTATGTAAAATGATGCCGAGAGGGAAAAACATTTGAGGAACACACAGCTCTTCTGAAATGTCATGTTTTTCATGTGATATTATGGGATTGACAAGGCAGCTGTTGCATAATAAAGGAAATGTTGCAGCTGTTGAGCAAGTTCGTCTAAACTGTTAGTTTCAACTCTAACTGAACAGCAAACAGAAAAATGTTGATTTTTGATGTTTTATTTCTCCGTGCAGCTTTGATTGATTTAATTATGAGATCCTACAGACTTTTGTAAAAATTTGTAAATGAAAACCACATAATCCTGTTTGTTTCACGTTGATATAAATGAAAAAAACCAGATGAGATTATTGATAATGAAGCTGTTTATGTCATCGGCTGAAATATATGTAACGTAATGAGTCAGATGACGTGCTGCCCTGACACATTTGAAACTAGATATTACCTCAGTAATCCGGTTCCAAGCATAAGAATCTCCACGGTTTTTAATTTGCAGTGACGTTAGCGGCGCAGCATCAACGTCTCAAACTCTGAGGGATGTTCAGGATAGTTGGTTATTAAATCATCACACAGGAACTTAATCTGCTCTAGCAGCTCCGACTTGTCTCGACACGGTCAGAGAATATTCTGGGGTTTTCCAGGTGATTCCATTTCTGAGTTGATTTGGCTGTTTTGGATCTTAATGAACACCAAAGTTTCAATTATCTGAAAAAGACCACCGGATTGTGTCTAAAAAATGTCTTTCCAGCAAACAAGCCCACATCATGACAGATCCTCCACTGTGTTTAACAGTGGGCAGAAAGCGACTTTCAGAGATATTAATCCTCTGTTTGATGCCAGATATTTTTTGAGGGTTTATAAATTCAGTTTAGCTAATTCTACATGCTTTTTTTGTGATGGTAGGGCTGAAATTATTTTTTCCTGGCTTGTAGATGGCATCTAATTGTTTTTGCAGGAGTTAGTAATCTCAAAAGTAGTGGTAAACAAATAATTTTTTTCTTGGTTATGTATGCACAGGAGAACACTGTATGTTCTCTTGTTTTCTCTATTTTGAAGAGTGCTTAAAAGAAGGAATGTAGAAGGTAAAAGTCATAAACAACCTTGAAGGTAAAGCAGTAAAAAAAGGTATTTTACATTTATTTTATAAAAACAATTTGACAAGATTAAGATTTTTTTGTATTTTGTCTTCAGTGCAAAAACACAAAATCTTACAAAGTATTTTGTTCTAGTTTCTAATACAAATCTTTTACTATACTTGAAATAAAACAAAACCAGCTTACAAATAACTTTCAGCAAAATATAGGAGCTTGTTTTAAGTAAATAAATCCTAAATATGATTAAAAACATTCTAATTCCACTGGGAGATTATTTCACTTACAACATGAGAAACATTTCTTGGTATAAGTGAAAAAATCTGCCAGTAAAATAAGAATTAAAAAAATATATATTAAGAAATGATTGAAGTAAAACAAGCTCAGTTTGCTGAAAAGTTATTTGTAAACTAGTTTTGTTTTATTTTAAGTATAGTAAAAGATTTGTACTATAAACTGCGTAGTTTATAGTACAAATATTTTACTATACTTTGTATTTTTACAGTGTTTGTATTTTTCTCATTTCTCAGTGAGACTTATTGATACTTATTTTGTAAATTGATATAAAATGGAGGTTTTAGAAGTGGTGGTGGTTTGAAGTAGACATTTTGTTGGAAAATATAATATTCCACCGTCTTTTTGTATCAGCCTTGACTTTGTACAGAAAACCTTGGAGACGTGAACCTGGTAACACCTGATTTGAGTTTATTTCTACTCCTGAAAACTCAGTTATGACCTTATGAACTTGAGCTAACTCAACACATCAGCAAAATGTAATCCACCAGGTTTGACCACATGGCTTCTTGTCATCTGCTCACACTCTAACCTGAAACTCTCAGGACTCCACGTTGTTGAAACCCATCGTCTCGTCTGGTTCTGACAAACAGGATTTTAGAAACTTTAAGACTTAATTTTCCGAGCACACTTATAAGAAAAAGTGCCGTTTTCCTTTTTCAGAACAACAATGTACTAAACATTGATAGGGAATAAATCGACACTCTGATTCCAATCTTGTTTCTTGAAACCTTCTGGCAGTTACAATCAACCTAGAGCGTCATTACCGAGGAACCCAGGATGTGCTGCACTGGAGATGTTTGTTTCTCTTGTATTGGGAGTCTGAAAAGAAATGCTGAATGTAGCTTCCTTCCTGTCTCGTTGTGTAGAACCACAGTGAACCCTGATTTAACCTCGCCGCACAAGGTACCGGCAGCAGTCTGCTTTTCAGTTATCAGGGTTAGTTCACGAGTACCAAAGGGTTTTTTTAGGCTGAACTGAACATTTACGGACAATTTAGCCTAAAAGCCACTCTTACGAACTGGAAAGCTCTGCCAGTAGCTCATTTTTGGTCTGACTTTTTTTGCAACTTTTTGCAGTTTTATATCTAAAAGGGCAAAGAGACACAATGGAATCTCCAAATATGCATGCAATAAACCTAAATCCTTAAACTGAAATGAATACAACAAGCTAAATAGATGAATTTGTTAATCTCAAATGTGGAGTGTGGGAAAAAAAATCTAAAAAATTGCATTAACAATGCAAGTTTTCATTGACAGAGTGTGGCGAAATGTAATCTGAATTACTAACAAAACATTTCCAGCCAACTGACTGTGCTTCAAAGCTGAATTTCCACTGAGAAGCAGTGGAACTAAACAGCCAATCATGTGTTGTTGCTAGGGAAAAATAGCAACAACACACGATTGTGTTTTGGATCACTATGGTTATGTTACAGAAAGAAGAAATGCACTCTTTTTGGTTAAAATAATCTTAAATGCTCTGCAGTCACCGCTGCACTGGCAGCTTTGGAAAAGGTTTTTATACATTTACAATTTCTGTGTTCAAGTCACAACTAAATGTTTGTCACAGTTGATCATAACATGCTGATAAAAGGAATGAAAAAGTGTGTGGAAACAGTTCTTACTTGACAAACCAACACAATTGTTGATACAAACAAAAATCGCTTGTGGCGTTCCTCAAGGCACCATTCTCGGGTCACTTTTAATCAACATTCGCAAACAACTTTACTTAACCAGACTCGATGGAGGTAAAAGGCAGTTTGTTTTCTGTCTTTAAGTGAATTAATCTTCCTCTATAAGTTTATCTTCATTGAAATAATAGTAGTTGTACTTTATTTACTCAAAATAAATTTTATTTTAGGCCTTCAAGGCTACAGAATTTTATACATGCATAGTGTGTAATAAAGCAGACTCCATCTAATAAAATGCAGTAACTTTGAGTTGTTTTTTTGTTTAGTTGAACTTAAATTATATGTATTTAGCTATTGCAAATTACCTTCAAACATGAACCGGGGGATGAAATAATGTATTACCTAAATTATGGGTTAATAAGAAGAGGACAGACAGTCCTCAGATCCTTTAGTGATCATGACCTGAGGACTTTAGGATAAATTTAGGTAATGTATTACCTAAATTATTGGTTCATAAGAAGAGGACAGACAGTCCTCGCCTCCTGCAGTGATCAGTTTCATCATGACATTTCACTTCTGCAGGAGGATGTATTTATCTGACGTCTATGCAGGGAGTTTTCACAATGCAAAGCTTCACTTCTGGGGCACGTGCACATTCAGCGTGTTGTGTCTATGTGTGCAGACTTACTCTGCTTTTACAGTGACAGTTTGTTACAGTGGCTCGTTGCAACGTATATCATTGAATGTTTCCTACCCATATCCTGGAAAAGGCAAGCTAGACCAGTTTAGCCACTTATTGCCAGTAAAGCCCCTCCTCTGCTGCTCTGTCTCCTCCCTCCTTCAACGCCCTCCCTTCCTTTTTGCAAACTGCAACCACTCTGTGACAACATCAACTTTCTTCACCTGAATGAACATTCTGTTATCTCAGCAGTTTAGAAAGGAGCTACTACGTGACTGCAAACCTCGTCATCATTTGCATGACATAGTAGTGCTATACTCATGTAGCATTTAAGAAGATATCTGCCTCTGTAGTAGTTCTTTTTATTATATAATTACCTGAAAGAAGTTAATCAGATTTCATGTCTGAATACAAGTTATGACAGAGTTTCCCCTGAAACAGATAAGTTACGCTAAAAAAACGCTAAACTTTAAATATCATTCTTCACTTTTCCAACCCAGACAGGACTTCCTACTGAAATATGAATAATGGTTATTGCTTATATGCTCGGCTCCTCCGATTTTTTGCCAACTTCCTGCAGCACATTTTAATTATAGGTATTCTTCGCTATGCATAGCTAAAACAGCTCCCCATGCAAGACCTAACTCATATTCGAGTGCAGGGAAAATCCCACAAAGCTCTGACTGTGAAAAACTTGTCACGGTGTATGTGTGTGGTGTTTGGCAGGGTGTTTTATAGCTATACATTCTGCCTTAAGGTGAATAAATATTTTTCCCTTTTTAAATATGCCATCATCATAAAGGAAATAGTGGTTGTTTAAAGATGAGTTCATTTTTTTGGCTTTTAAGTGCACAGAATTGACATTTTTGCCTCCAAAATTTGTTTATTTTAACCTATTGTTGAGAAAATAAATTTAAAATAAGCTAGTTTTAAAACTTAACTTGTCTTGATTCAAATGCCCTAATTGTGGTTTTGAAATTAGTAACGTATTCTGGCCTATTGACCTTTATGTTACTTGTAGTTACAGCAGATGGTTTGCTAGGATCGTCTGAACTGCCTTTTGTCTGTGTGGGAAAACAATACAGGAGAAGTTGTAGCTTTTCACACTCATCTGTGAAAGGCCGTAAACACGGCAGAGGTTTCTGGCTTCAGATAGAGGGTCAGAGATAGCTCCTGGATTGGATGAGGAAAGATACGCCTTATTTGAATAAATTAAAGAAAAGAAGATAAAACTTTCTACACAGAAGTAACAAATCAGATTTTGCTCTTGCAACTTCTCCAAGGACGTCTTTGCTTTTTGTTTGTCGTTTCCATCTTTTGTCTTTTTCTCTCTCAGGTAAATTCATGTGTTGTTTGAGCTCTGAGATTTCTGATGTTTTGTGATGTCTTTTTCTGGTGATAGTATGCATCTGTCTTGTATAAATGCTGATTATTGTGACGCTGTTATCTCTGTGTGATCTCAGTCTGCGCACAGCATTTTTCTGAACCCGGGCATAAGAGAGGATTTAACGAGTCAAAAGGTTTTTAAAGTTCAATAATTTTTCCTCTCTTAACACTATTGAAAATAGTATTCAAAACAAAGTGTATTTTATACAATTAGTATATACTAACGTTTTCCTTGACTCCCATGTGAACAAACTACTACTGTATTTTTGCTATGTGATTAGTTATGCCTTGCTAGCTAAGCTTCAGTAAGAACTAAAGCTAATTTTCGGACTTCCCACATTTAGAATATCTTCTTTTTTACATTTAAGTCCATTTAAGTCCCTAAGTTATAAGATTATCAGATATATTTTTGGTGAATATAATAAATAAGGACTTTTTTCTAAATGAATCATATGTTGTACTCCCATGAAGACGAACTCCTGCCGCTACTGTATTTTTGCGATTTGATTAGTTATGCCTAGCTAGCTATTATAAGCTTCAGACAAAACTAAAGCTAACATTCTAGCTTCCCATACTTGTAATATCTTCCTTTTTTACATTTGTGTTATAATGTACCACATAAATATTTGATGAATATAATAACTGGATGAAACTTTTCTGGATGAAACATCTATAAAGACAAGCAACTCGCGCTACTTTATTTTTGTTATTTGGTCTGTCAAGGCTCGCTAGCTATCGCTGAAGCATCCATCCCAGCTAAAGCTAACTTATTGACTTCATGTCTTCTTTTTTAAGCATTTGTGTCACTAATGTAAGTAAAATCAAATATATATACTTGATTAATATTTATTGTCATTATTGCCAGAAAATAAAGGTAAAACTGTGTTTGGAAAATACATAGAACGTAAGCTAGGCTAACTAGCTCAACTAACCTAGCTCACAATTTTTATCAAAAAAAAAAAAGTAAAATAGAATACAATAGAAAATTCTGTTTTAAACCATGACGACCTTCAGTCATGGTTTAAAAAAACTACACCATTTTCACCTCTTCAGGATTTTATGTCAAGGACATTCTCCTTATTTGTTTTTACCAGCTTCTGGAATCAATTGCTTCAGCGTCAAAAGCACTGAAATGCACAAAACTGGCAATATTTATTAGAAATAAAATAAAGAAAGTTACATGTGAAAAACTAAGTAGACCCCATTAACTTTTAGAAGAATGAACCTCCTGGTGTAATTTTTTTCCACTTTGATTTTTAAAGTTTGCAGCAATCCTAACGTCTGCCTGGCATTCGCTGCATTTCAAACAGGATAATGGCTGAACTTTGACTGAACCACTTCAGTTGATTCTTTTCCATTTCAGCCATTTTGTTGTAGTTTTTCTTCTTTGTCTGGATCATTTTTACTGTTGAAGACCAAGTTTTGATTCTGAAGTAGTTTGATTCATAGAGATCTACTCAACGACTGCAATGTGCCAAACACAAACCCACATCATCAGCCTTCCACCACCGTGGTTGACACATGATATGAGCTTTCTATAGGTGTTATTTTTGGTTTTCTCCAACCATCATGCTGTATATCACAGATAAACATCTCTACTATGGTCTCATTTGTCCGTAGCAAACAAGCTTTGTGCAGTTAAATAGTAGAGGCTTTCTTTATATGTTTTACATATAAAGAAAGATGGACTTCAAATTGTTTGGATTTGTCCTATTTCCAATAGGCAGCACCAGTTTCTTCTTTTTTAAATTATTATTGGCTCTAATGGCCTTTATTTGAGAGTAGTTCAACTGGAAACAGGGTAATGAGAGAGGGGGAAGACATGCAGCAAATGTTGCCAGGCCAGGAATCGACCTGGCGACCACCAGCATGAGGACTAGGGCCTCCATGTGTGGGTTGTTCTTTGCCCTTGCGCCACCACAGCACCCCCACCAGGTTCTTCTTTAAGTTCCTTTGAAATCTTTTTGTTATGTTATTGTGGTGGGTTCTTACTTTTCTGTTATTTTCTTAGTAGTCCAGACATTTTTCCACTTCTCTTGTTTTGTTAATTACTATTTTGCAACGTCTGTTAGAGCCTTCTTCAATTACCTTGGCTGCTGTTTGTTTTTACTGACATTGCAGGCTCGAGTGGTCTCTATGCATCTAAGTCAGCATTCACACATGCAAGCTCTGTACCTTCCAGCAACATTTTTCTCTCAGTAGTTCCACATTTGTAAATGCGTCCATCTAACTGTCTGGCCTGTGCAGAGTGCTCACACACACACAAAGGAAGGGGGAACTAGAGAGTAAAAAGCACCCATATCACTCTCAGGCCAGTCCTGCGTGCTGCCCGTCAAAAGAACAGCAGGAACGCTGGAACTTCATCACAGTGCAAAGTTTGCCAAGTTGGGTTGAAATCACCAGCCTGGGCAAACCAGCGAGCATTATCTGACCTCAAAAATAGAAAGAAATGCGACAGATTGAGGACCTTGGGAAAAAACTCTGGGTTTCTTTGATTCTGTTTACAGTCCTTCCTGGTTATAATTCATTCTGGTTGTGCAAACAGAGGAATATACACAGTGGGCGTGTGACTTCCCCAGAAGTGTCCGTTTTTCTTGAAGTGTAAGAATGAGTGGATCATTGTCTGCAAATGAAAATATCTCACCAACCTTGTAAAGAACAAACTGTTGTCTTACCAGAGTGGTCAAACAGACTCAAGAATGCTCTTACATTCACTGAAACCTTAAAAAAAGACCTGGTAATGTCTTGACTCTATGTGGTACGTTGTCTTTGCCAACACAAAAAGACACTGCAAAAACACAAAATCTTACCAAATATTTCTAGTCTTACTACTATTTCTTAATACATTTGAAATTAGACAAAACTAACTTACAAGTAACCTTTTAGCAAGAAACATGAACTTGTTTTAAGTCAATAATTTCTCTATATTGATGAAGAAGTTCTAGTTCCATTGTCAGATTGTTTCACTTATAACATGGGGACAATGTTTTCTTATAAGTGAAATAATCTGACAATGAAAAAGTTTTTTTTTTCATTAATATTAAGGAATTATTTACTTAAAACAAGATACTGTATCTTGCTGAAAAGTAGTTTTGTCTTATTTCAAGTGAACTAAGACATTTGCAGTAGAAACCAGACTGAAAATACTTGGTAAGACTTTATGTTTTTGCAGTGAATTTGTTGTGAAGGGATTGTTGGAATCACTAAACAACAACCGCCACAAAATCTGAATCTCTCCATCGATACAAGCTGGGAAATGTATTTTGGGGCCATTTTACAATCAATCAATCAATCAATCAATCAATCAATCAAGTTTATTTATATAGCACATTTCAGCAACAAGGCAGTTCAAAGTGCTTTACATCATAAAAACACAAATATAAGAAGTCATAAAAACATCATGCAGTCACCAACAGAGTAACCAGGAACAAACATTACACATTTTGTTAAGTGTCATAATCAAAATCCTCAATATGCATCAAATATGTTGGTCAAAGTTCCAGTGATAATGAGTTGAAATCAACTCTAAACAGGTGGCTTTTAGGCTGGATTAAAGGAGCTCAGTGTTTTTGGCTGTTTTGTGAGATTATGTAGGGAAGCAAAGGCCAGAATAACAGAAAACAACAAACAAAAAACTTTTTAATGACATTAAGAATTTACTCAAAGGGTTTAACTTTAAATCCTTTAGAATTTGCATGTCTCCTCTGCAGAGCTGCTGAGCGTTCACCATTTTCTGACCCCTGATCTTATCTTGTAACAGTATGAAAGGTTAGAATCACAAAGCGCAAACCCCCAAATACCAGGAGGACGAGACACTGGCTCAAGCATCTGCCCACAGTCGGCGTCAGCAGGAGGGTGACACTTCGGATTCCCACCTGTGGCTCGGGATCCCTGACACCGTCAGGCCACAAACTAACAGCAGCCACAGCTTCGTGCACCTACACCGGGGGATGACACAGGCAAACTCTGTCATGCTAGCTCTGGAGAATCTAGAGCGACAGCTCTGAACACACCCTCCCACGCCCCACGACAACACTTGACATCACAGGACTCCCTCCTGAAACCACAGCGAACGCCCCCGCTGCAGCTAGCATGAAGAGCAGCCTCCCTCTCACACATGTCAGCCACTAGCAGCCCCCTGCATGTTTACTGACGTTAGTGAGAGCATTATTTACATATCTGATCTCAGTGGTATTAAAAGCCGCATTACATGTCTGTTCTTCAGACATAAAGAAGGCTGTAGTGATGTAATCTAATCTACTGTTGAAAGTGATAGTTTTTTTAAAGTTGTTTTTATGTTTTAGCGTTACATTTTCAAAAAAATAATGATAGTTTAAGCTGTTTTTTGGTATGTTTTTTATGTCATGTTGTCAATTATTCATTTTCAATGTTCCAATCAGAAACATGTGTTTGTTCTCATTCAAAAAGGTTTGATGGGATTTTTTTTCCGTCCTGAAATCTATTTTGTTTGTAAAATCAAGAAAATTGAAAATCATGGGCCATCCTCTCCA
This sequence comes from Poecilia formosa, assembly GCF_000485575.1. Taxonomy (NCBI): domain Eukaryota; kingdom Metazoa; phylum Chordata; class Actinopteri; order Cyprinodontiformes; family Poeciliidae; genus Poecilia; species Poecilia formosa. Next base: position 382,397 of record NW_006800345.1, read on the forward strand.
TGAGACTGTCTTGGGAAAACACAGTGTTTTCAGTCAGAGGCTTCTTCAAATTCACTGTAATACAGACTGCTGCAGGAGCTCTTTCCTGCCAACAACCATCACTATCTACAATAACTCTTTGAAGAATTTGAATTAATGAATTACAACAACACTGAATTTCCCTTTTGGATCAATAAAGTATTTTTGGAATTTCAATTAATTAAATAAAGAAAGAAAGAAAGAAAGAAAGAAAGAAAGAAAGAAAGAAAGAAAGAAAGAAAGAAAGGAAGAAAGAAAGAAAGAAAGAAAGAGAGAAAGAAAGAAGGAAAGATGAAAAGAAAGAAGGATGTCTTTAATTTAGCAATTAAATAAGCAATTTTTTAATCTAATTTGTTTGTTTATTTGTTTAATTCATTTACAGTGGTCAGATGTTGACATTCTTGTATAGTCTGCCCCTTCTCTCAAAAGTCAGTTAAGCAATTAAGCATCAATCAACCATCCATATCAGCAATGTGTATGCATAAAAATCACAATAAGTATTTTTTAAAACTTCTGATGGGTTGGCTTGGACAACCCATCAGAATCCCATCTAAATACTTTTTTGTGTAGGAAAGGTAGAAAATGTATATTTGGATCGTAAAGCTTTAGAACTAGTGATATAATATGACAAATAAGTGTTTTAAAAAGTAATTAACTTAGCTGACTGACTGTATGTACCTCTTTATGATACTAAACACCTTTACAAGAGTACAAAATAGAGTAATCCAAAGTGTAGCTGTCAAATTTTCCCAGCTTCATGAATTTAAATACATATTATTGTCTTAAATCTGAAGAGGTTGTATTTATGTAAAGAGACTTGGAACAAGTCAGTGTAGTAATATGACTGAATAATTTTTTGTTGTTGCTTTTTTTTTTTAGTTAATATGACGTGCAAAGTGAGGGATATTCCCTCTACAACTTCTGCTGGTACTTTTTATGTACGTTGATGACTCACTGTTTTTTGATGAGCTGCAGCACCCTCTGGTGGCCGATATTTAAAAAAGAACGTAACATGAGAGCAGGCTCTACTAATCGCACAGGCGGTATGTTTTGTTAGGATGGATGGTAGGTAGTAACTAGTTATTTTCTTTTACTTGAATAACCTTTTTGGGGAAAGAAATTAACTTTTAGTTGTAGTTTTACTGCAACATACTTTTTATATTGTTTGCCTAACGATTTTATAAGTTTAATCAGATATTAAATTAGAGTAACTCATTTTACAAAATACTTTTTTACTCTTGAGTAATTTCTTCTATCGCTACTTTTTATTTTTGCTTGAGAAAATATGTGGAAGAAGTGTTATTCTTACTTGAGTAAACTTTTTACGGTTGTTTTCCCCCAAGGTTAAACGCAAAAAACTGAAACACAACAATCGTCATCTATTATTTTGGTCTGACCGTGAGGTATGTTTGGTGACAGTGAGGCTTTTCGGGTGTAAGGATAATTCCTAAATAGTTTAATAACAAATAATACAGATATGTAACTAATTTATCATAATGAATACATTCAATCTCCTTTACAGGCCCAGTAGGGCATTTCGTCAACACACGTCATGGAAATATGGGGTTTATTTTGGAAATATGAAAATTACGAGGTGCACTGGAAGGGAGCATTAAAAAAACGGGTCATCGGACTGGGGATATACTTCGCTGGGGGGGGGGTTAAGTTGTTTGTTTAATATTTTAAGATGGATTCACATCCTCCCCCAAAGCCCTGGGAAAGGCGGATTCCAGGAGCTATTAGCGCGCCTTTAAATTACAGGTAAACAAGCATTTATTTGGTATATTTTGTCGGTCTTTCCTCCTAGCATTAGCATTTGCTAATGTTGCGAGCTAGTTGATGCTAAAGTTGCTAAACCTGCGATCTAAACATTTAACAGGGTTTTTGCAGAATAATTTGACACGACGAGTTTAACAGTGCGTAATACATCGGTTGCATGTTTAGATTAATTAGTAAACTGCAACAGATTAATTAAAATTAGTAGTTCTTCTCCTGCCTGCGGCCTGGTATTTACTTTATAGTGTCACGGCTGAATTTTACTGTTTTTGGGGGGGTTATAATTAAATATCATCGCAACAGCCAGGGTGTACAGATTTCAGATTTTATGTTGAGTGTTTAACTGGGCTATTGTCGTTAAAGACTGTCCTAAAAGTTGTTGCATAACGGAGTGCACACTGCGTTATAATATTGATTTAATAACCAATGACGTGGAATCTTTTGGATAGCAAAAGGTGTTTAATAGGAGATTTTGTTTTTTACACAGTTTGAACAAGTTGAAGCTAAAACTTTGCCACTGGAAAGAGCATATTTACAAATAAAAGTTTGTTTTTCTTGTCTTAAATGTGTATATTTATGTGCATTTTTGGCCTAATTACTGCTTTGAGTATGTCGTTCTTCCAGTATATTGCCTTTTTTTGAGTCTGTATTCATTAGGGCTAAAACGATTAATGGAATGAATCGAATAATGGTCAACCAATTTAATAGTTAATTAATCATAAATTAGAGTGTACAGAGCCAAAGAAAGGCCATTTGCTTAAAAATCAACATATTGAGAGGAGCAAATAAACCAGAACTGTGTAATATATGTATATGTTTATACATTTAAGATAAAAACATCTTGTGTAAATATGTTCTATGCAAAACTGCTCTCATGAGATAGTTTTAGCTTTTTCCAGTTCAAATTCACTAAAGGACTGCTGTGTTACTTTGTTTTAGGTATTAAAATGTTTATTTTCTTATTTAAAAAATGAGTTGAACTATTTACTTATTTGCATGTTTTAATTATTTTCTGATATTGTGTAAAAAAAAAAAAGGTTTAAGTGGTAAATGAAAATTCTGTACAACCCTGTGCAGCCCTAGTATGCGTCAGTTAACAATCAAATTCTAAATCAGTTGAAAATTACTTCAATAATAAGTTAATCACAATTAATTTGATAAATCTGATTAATCATTTCAGCCCTTATTGTAATAAATCTACCTCTTTGAACCATTTTCCCAGAAAACTCCTTCTTGTCACCTCAGCTGTCTAAATTATTGCATCTTTTCTCACTGAACAGATCTGCAGACTTTGGACCTGCAGCTGTGGGGCCCTCCACACCGGCAGGCCCTCCTGTTTTGACCAGAATGGCCCCTCCACTGCCTCCCCGCCCCATGCAGCAGTCCTACCGTCCATCCTACAGCTCTTTCACCTCCACCTACAGTCCCTATGGGAGCTCCATCTATGGCGGCTACAACCCCTACAGCTACGGCGGCGGCGGCTACGGCCTGGGAGGCTACAGCCGCTTCCCTCACGCAGAAGAAGTCGCCCCCAGCCGGTTCGTGCAGCAGGCGGAGGAGAGCAGCCGCGGCGCCTTCCAGTCGATCGAAAGCATCGTCCAGGCGTTCGCTTCAGTCAGCATGATGCTGGACGCCACCTTCTCAGCTGTCTACAACAGCTTCCGCGCTGTGCTGGACGTAGCCAACCACCTAACGAGGCTGCGCGCTCACCTCACAAGGGTTCTGTCGGCGTTCGCTTTGGTGCGAACGCTGCGTTACCTCTACAGACGGCTGAAGCGGCTGCTGGGGAGAGGGTCAGACGCAGACGTGGAGGACTTGTGGGCCGACAGCACGACCGACGCCCTGGCTACAGCTTCGTCCAGGGTGTTTGGAGCGGCAGCCGAGGAACAGAGCGTGAAGTCCTGGCCAATCTTCCTCTTCTTCGCTGTAGTTCTCGGTGGACCCTATCTCATCTGGAAACTGCTGAGCTCCACGGCCGGTTCTGAAGAAAGTGGTAAGACTCGCATCTGATTTATCTCTAAATTTAAAAATATCCAGCCTCACAGTGCTTGGTGTAGAGACTTGTTCTAGAAAACAAAATGAACTGAAGCCGCTGGAAGGGGCTTCTGTTGACGTGCAGAGTATCCATAAAATTTTCTCAAGTAAAAGTTAAAATGTATTTGGTAAAAGCCTTCTCAAGTACTCAGTAACTGATCAAATTATCTTTAGTATTTAAAAACTACATAATCAGATGGACCAAAATATAAATTTAAGTGAAAATTTTGGTATTTATAGGACAAAAAGGACAATAATTCATATAAATAAAAAGAAACAAAATCAGGCAGAAGAAAATTTTTCCAAATCTGTTTATTTCAATAAAAGAAACAGATTTCTGTTTGAACTAAATTCAGGTGAATTTTTGGTTAAAATGTGTCTCTAATGTTTGGTTTTGGATTTGATATGAGTTAAGAATATTTGTAAATTATTGATAGTTTGGAGCCACTTACTGATGAGCTCAAAGGTGTTCAGCAGCACTTTGTACTTTGGCCTCACTTTTACTCAGGTTACAGATAGGTTTGTCCCAATAAACAACAAATCAATTAATCACATGATAAATTAAATGGAAATCAATAATTTCCATTTGTATGATTTATTGTTTCTCTTTTCTCTCTTTCTACCAAAAACTGCATGACAAAATCTGCAGTCTGGTGCTTCGATTTCATTATTTGCTACTTTGTCTTGATCTAAAATACACGGAAGTGCTTTTTTGTAGATTGTGTCATGAAAGCTTTTAAAAGTGTGTTTTTGTTTTATTTATTTCTAATTTTGTTAATGAAGATGTTCTGCTTGTGTTTAGCCACCAACTGGGCCAGCGGAGAGGACGACCACGTCGTTGCCAGAGCAGAATACGATTTCACAGCTTCCTCAGAGGAGGAAGTTTCTCTGCGGGCCGGAGACATGCTTAACCTGGCTCCTAAAGGTGAGAACTCGTTAACATCTTTATGTAACGTGCTGAAGGAACATCTGCTCCTCCAAAATATGTAAAACACAGTATTATTACTGCTGGCTGATGAAATAGAAAATATATTTTCCTTGTAGTCAGTTGGTAGTTTCTGTGATGGAGAATTAGGACCAAGAAAATAAAAAATAAAATAAAATTACATGAGTAAAGTCGCAAGACTCTTAATATTATGAAAATAAAGTCTTAATATCAAGAGAATAAGCTTGTACGAGAATAAAGTCGTAGTATTACGTCCAAAAACTGGACTTTATTACTTTGTGACGTATTGCCAGAATAAATCACAATATTTTGAGAATAAATTAATAATTTTATGACTTTATTCTAAAATATTGACTTTATTCTTGAAATATTGTGACCTTGTTCTCGTAATTTTATCCAAGGGTAAAGTTATACGAGAATATTCACGTGTGAATAAAATTCATATAACAGTAATATTATGACTATTTTTGTGATATTAAAAGTTTATTCTGGTAATATTATGACTTTATTCATGAAACATTGACTTTATCTCAAAATACTGACTATTCTAGAAGTACTACAACTTTTTTCTTGTATAACTTTACTCTCGTAGTATTATGACTAATTTTGCAATATTAACACTTTATTCTTGCAATATTATGACTTTAATCGCTTTATTGTCAAAATATTGACTATTGTTGAAATATTAAGAATTTATCCTTGTACGACTTGAATGTCGTAACTTTGTTTTTCTATGTTTTATTTTTTCTTATTACATCTTATTATGACGTATTAAGAGCTTGTTTAATGCGCCACAAGTTTCCAGTGTTAGTTTAACATCCTTGCTGTGTGTTTTCCTCCTCCTCGTTCAGAGCTACAGCCGCGGGTGCGTGGATGGCTGCTGGCCAGCGTGGACGGTCAGACCACAGGACTCGTCCCCGCCAACTACGTCAAGATCCTGGGGAAACGGAGAGGCCGAAAGCACGCCGAGACGGAGAGGCTCGCTGAGGTGAAGCAGCAGAGCGCCCAGACGGCCTCGCCTGCGCAGCTGCAGCCTGATGCAGCCCGAGGTTTCACCCCTGACCTCGCCGCGCCGTCCGACGCTGCGTCTGCAGAGCAGCTGCTGGAGTCTGCGTTCAGAGAAACTCCAGCTTCCTTCAGTCTGAGCACTTCAACCTCTGAGACGCCGTCCAACACTGTGCTGAACATCCCCGAAAAAAACGACCTCTGATGATGATGCCTTCGTGTGTAGAGGTTTATAATTAATTAGCTCGATCATTTCTTGTTTGCAGTCTTTAACTCTGGAAATAGACTAATACTTGACAGCAGCGGTATCTCAATGGACCTCATCAGAAATCTTCTAGAATACTTCTTGATTCAGATTATCAGTCTGAATTCAAGGTTACTGATGGAAAATAGTTTTTAAACAAATTCAAGGTTTTCGCTTCCCATTCAAAGCTTGCTTAATAAACTTTTCTGCAAGTTTGTTTTGTAAGGAGATGAGGTAAACTGGTATGTTGTCTTTTTTAAGGACGGAGGTGTTAAGAACGTGATCATGTTAAGTTTGGGCGCTCTTGGTTGACAGGCACCTGGTTTTCTGTTGTCTTCTGTCTGGAACATATGGGATTGTTGTCAGAGCTGGAGAGGTGCAAGCTGCAAATTTTCATCACTTTATTTGTCACAAAGTAATTTGTAAATATTTAATATAAATATTTTGAAAATAAATATTTCCAAAAACAGTTTTCTTCTTTTGTCACTGGTACATATGTAAATGTCAAATTACCATGACTCCTTCAGCAAGAAGGAGTCCATTGTACAACTACAACCCAAAAAAGTTCCAGTTATAGTTTAAAAATTAAATTTAGAAGGAGAGGGTGGACCCAGACGTGTTTTTCACCAATATCCCTGAAAGGACTAAGATAATCTCTGATGCAGTTCCATTCATGGCCTAGAAACTCCTGAAATTCTGCTATGGCTTTTAATTTTAAAGTGCCATATCAGGATTATTAGAGTCCGCCATTTGGGCACCTCTAACAAGACTCTTCGTTTTATAAATCGCGTCAATTCAATTAAAAAAATACCTTACTAATCACAAAAGGAAGTTAAATGTAACTGATATGAGTCATTTAATATTAAGAGTTTGAAAACTACAACGTCAAAACACAAGCACATTATTCCCCGCTTAGTTTTATATTAATTTGCACTTAGCTGATCTACCAATTGTTTTATTTTTTTCCTTTCTGTTTGAAAGGTTTACGAAGTAGTTTACGACATATATACCGCATTTACGACCGTCGTCTCATGGTAACAGGACTCATGTTGCTGCAGTGCGACAACTGGGACGATTTTACAAACTAACGAGCTTTTAATGTGTATAAACAGTTTTATTTAGTCAGGTGTTTGGTTTGTGTTTAAACGGAATGGCATGTGAATACTACTTTATACCGTAAACGAGGACGTAAATTTAGCGAATGCCTTCGTTGATGGTTAGCGTTCATGCTAACTAGTGAAGGCTTGTGCTGCCTTCAGGGACTATCGAAAATTATGTTTTAGGGAATAAGCTACACTTATTGACCTGATTTTTACAATTAAAAAGTGTAAGATAAAAAATGCTGTATTTTTTTGAGAAAGTACATTTGATTTCTATAGTACATTAAGTACCTTTCACTTGTAAAAAAAAATAAAAAAATCACAAACTGTTTTTCAAACAACGCATATAAGATAAATTAAACGGCGATAGAAGTACAAACAAATTACCAAAGATTTAAATAGTATATAAAACAATATAGAATATATTTAATATTTAAAGTACATACTAATATCAATTTTAAAACTGAAACCTGGGTTGAGTGAAAGTGAGATTCTTAAGTTCAAATTTCGGTGGTTACCTGAAGGCAGCAAACAGTCCGGTCCCGCAAAGTTAGCTAGCCTGGTAGTTAGCCGTTGGACCGCAGCATCAGCACCATTATCATCACCACAATGGCAGAAAGGATTCCGCTGCTGCCTTGACTCTGCTGGAAGACGGTAAGCAGCAACCACGGCATCATTTTTCTGTACCAGTTTTTTTCGTTTTTAATGTTTTTGTCGCATAAAAAATGAATTTGCTTTGACCCGAAGCGCCTGATGTATCAGAAGGAGTTACTGGAGGCTCGGCCTGCGGTAGCGCCACTTCTCACTGCGACGTCCCATCACACAATTAAAATGCATCATCAGCCACCTATGTGCACTTTCTCGACTTTCTTGCATTGCTTAAATTGGAAACTGATTGATGTATATCCGTAATGTTTTTGTGATTTAAACATAACATCAGTGAATATTAAAAAAAAAATCTAGATATTTTCCGCCTTTAAGTTGACACATATCCAGTACAATTTAGGTGAAAAATATATAACATGTTTTAGATTTACTGTTCTGGAGTCTGGCAAGGTGGTTTTAAAACTTTAACTTCAAGTCAAAAGTGATCAATATTTGGAATTCAGGAAGTTTAACCTCACAGCATGCTTCTGCCACTACTATGTTTCACTGGGAGTTTGGTGTTCATTTGGCAATGCAGAGTTGTTTTGTAAAATTTAACCCCAAAACTCACTTTTTGGTTTCATCTAGAGCTATACAATAAATCAATTTTAACAATTCATTAAATGTGCTGTTTATGAAGACTTGGAGCCCTGCGACAGACTGGCGACCTGTCCAGGATGTACCCAGCCTCTCGCCCGGAACGTTAGCTGGAGATAGGCACCAGCACCCCTCCCGACCCCACTGAGGGACAAGGGTGTTCAGAAAATGGATGGATGGATGGATGAAGACTTGGAAAATGTAGATTTACAAAGAAAAAAGATAAAAATATCTAAACAAAAGAAGGCTTCGTGGATGCAGAGCAGAACCAAAGAGCAGAGAGGGAAGAAGAAAGTTCAAACCATTTCTTCCATCGATCATAATATCCTCAATTCCAACATCTCTCTGCCCAGCTTTCTAACCAGACAGCCAAACAGAGATTTAAAAGTGATCAGCAAAAGCAAATGAGGTGGATTAGCAGTGCTTGTCAACACCTGATTGTGTCATCCAGAACATTACTGTGGAATATTGTTTCTCCTACCTTAAAATTTAGTTGCTAGCATGTCATACAGCAACAGTCTTCAGTCAGAGGCCTCTCCAGATTTATTGCGAGACTGACTGCTACTGGAGATCCTTCCTTCCCACACTTACGACAACACTTAGTTTCCCTTTGGGACAAAGTATGTTCTTTTAACATCCTGGTTGTCTCTGTGTCTTTCTACAATATATTTTATATTTGTTTAAATATACTTAATTCATTTTATTTATTTGGACTGCCGTCGAGAGTGTCTATTTTTTTAAAATTAGTTGTGCTTTCATGCACAATGACAATAAAGTAATTCTGATTCTGATATTTCCTTCTTGAAATTTTTTTGTGGATGCAATAAAATAATTTTCTAATGCAGTCAAAAATACTAAATCTTCTATTTCAATTCAAACAAAAATGTTTAACTTCAAGGAAATCAGGCTTTTTCAACTCTTTTTGTAAAAGAGTAAAAAAGCAGCAACTGGCTGTTTCAACTAAATACAATATCTGTGTTGAAAAGATATAAAATAAATAAAAATTGATTGTAGCTTTATATAATCTAATCTCATTCTTAAAATGCAAACTCTGTAATTTTCTTTCAGAAAGTTCAGATCAGTTTTGTTCTTGTTGACTGAAAGCATCTTGTTTGTTTGTTGACCGTCTGTCTGTGTAGAAATGAGTCGCTTCTGTTCGGACAACAATAATTTCCCCTACGACAACAATGTCCTGGTTCTGGACATGGTGCTGGGGTCTCTGTGGGGGGTTCCTCAGCCCATAAGCTGGGAGAATGTGGCCAAACTGGTGCCAGGCTTCACTCCTAAGGAGGTAACTGCAGTGCTACTGGGTAACTATGAATGCCTCCATCATCCATCTCCTCTTCATTTTATCCACTGTGTCCATCTTCTGCTCCATGGTTTATCAACAATTAGAGTGAATGAGAGGAAATCAGCAGCTTTGATGTGGTTTCACAGTGTGCCAGTCGATTTGAGGAGCTGAAGGCCACGGCGGGGTTTCCCCAGGTGGATTATCAGTGCAATGACCTAACGGGAGGAACCAGCTCACCATCTGACAGCCTGTCTGCCCTGCTGGAGGCTGGAGATGTGGTCAAGAGAGAAGGAGGCAGTCAAAACTGCAGCAAAGTCACAGGTCAGTTAAGGCTGCCTCAAATATTCACAGATTCAGTTCTGTTGGTTTAGGCAAAAATTCACATTTGATTTAGACCAAATCTGAATCTGTGCAGGGCCTTAAAGGCCCTGAACATGCAAATTCACAATTTGCATGTTTTACCTTGAAAGTGCAGTGAAACGTTTACCAACCCTGGATAAATTACATTGACGTTTGCAGTTCTAACGAGACAAAATGTGAAAAATTTCAAGATGTTTTGCAGTATTTTTTTCTCCTGATGTCTGCAGGCTCTAAGTCGCTCCCGGCTGGAAGGGGAGGAACGGTGGAGAAGAAGGAGACGCGAGTCTCAGTGGAAGAGGATGAAAAACCCCAAAAACCACGGGAGTAAGTCCTATCTGTAGACCAGTCTCTCTAAAACTGGTGGTACGTGGTCGCCCCCTGGTGGTTAGCAAGGTACTGCATGTAAACGACCGTTAATTTGCCGTGACGTCAGCTCAAGGTGAGAAGCTACAGCTAGCTTACTGAGGATCGTGTTTAAAAATAATAACGGATACGTGGTTTAAAACCGGGTAACTTAAAAAAAAACTGAAGATTCAAGTGGAAAGAAAGAAAACGTCAGGAACTTATGTGATCGGAGGAAGTTAAATCATGAGAGTAGTTAGTCGTTCACGAGCGATTCGATTCTTTTGAACTACTCTACTCCGTGAACGTTAGGACTCAAAACTCGGTTAATGAGAACTGTTCTTTCTTTCTTTGTTTTTTTACGACTTTGCTTGCTTATAAGCACAGATATTGCTATTGTTATTTATTTAAAAGTAATTTAAGCAGTAAATAAATACAATTGATAGAAATGGGTGGATCATTTTTCATGCCAGAAGACGATTTTTGTTTCTGACAAAGCAACTCAAATTTATTTTTCTTATACTGTGCTTCTAAATTACAAAGTAGCCATAAGATTATGTTTATTTCCATAAACACTTTCAGAATATGTAAATAACTCAAAATTCCCTGAGTAAACTTGTTCGTGGTTTTGTCAAGGCCAGTCATATTTACAGAACGCCTCCCTTCTCAATCAGATGAGCAATAAGTGAATTAAGAGACTAATATCTTCATTTCAGGTTACCATGTTGTGTTATTGTGGGGCAATTTCAAATTAGGTGGTCCTGAAAAAGTTTGAGAAATACGACAGTACATGACACTTTGCTTAACGTTTTGTATTCCAAGCAATAAATATGACCCCTGTTCTCCAGTCTCAACATGGTGATCCACGTCTGTGATGAGACCAAGAACCTGAAGCAGGATTTTACCTGCCCCAGAGATCTTCTAGTCAAAGAGATGCGCTACTTTGCTGAGTATTTATCTGTGGACCAGCAGAGGTGGGAAGAGGTGGACATCTCGGTTCACTGCGACGTTCAGATCTTCGACTGGCTCATGAACTACGTCAGGAGGAACTCGGCAGGAGAGGGAAACAAGGACAAACCCCGGCTGGGTAAATTAGAAGCAAAAACACAGCAACATCTCACGTTTATTTTTATGCTTGCTCACCTTCTCCACCTGCTTGTTGTGAACCATGGGTGGTGTTTGGTTTGTGTGTTCGGTGTCTGTCGGTTTCAGAGCCCAGCAACGTCATCTCCATCCTGATCTCCTCTGAGTTCTTGAAGATGGATACGTTAGTAAGTGTTGTGGAGTTAATACAGCTCTGGAAAATTAAGAGGCCACTGCAAAATTATAATTTCTCTGATTTTACTGTATAAGTTTATGTTTCAGTAAAATGAACATTGTTCTCTATTGAACTACTGACAAAAATGTCTCTGAAATTCCAAGCAAAAATTTTATATTTATTTGCAGAAAATGAAAAATTGACAAAATAATGAAAAAGATGCAGTGCTTTCAGTCCTTAAATAATGTAAAGAAAACAGGTTCATATTAATTTAGAACAATAATACTAAAGTTTTAACTCAGGAAAAATTAAAACTTTAGGTTTTCAATTTGTTCAGTGCAGTGATATCTTCATTTTTCCAGAGTTGGGTCGTAATTAGAATTACTTGAGTAATTTGTTGTAAAAAATTTACTTTCAGGAATATTTCTACTAAGGTGTACTTTTTACTTTTACTTGAGTAATTTTATTATGAAGTATCACTGCTCTTACTTGAGTTAAATTTCTGGATACTCGACCCAATGTGAGTAACTTTACTGAGTGACCAAAAATGTTGTTAAAGTTTCATGTTTTAAATTGAAAGAAACTGATTTGGAAAACTGTTTATTTTGCTTGATTTTGTTATTTTCTAATCATGTTATTTATACATACATTGGTCCATTAAATACCAAAATTTCCACTTAACTTTATATTTTGGTCCATCTGATGATGTTATTTATTTGACCGGTTACTCAGGACCTGAGTTGCCTTTTTTACTAAATCAATATTTTGCTTTTATTTGAGTAATTTCTTGATCGACTACTTTTCACTTTTACTTGAGTAAAATATGTTAAAGTAGTTTTACTCTTACTTGAGTACAATTTTTAGGTCCTCAACAAAACTCTGTCTATATTTTAGAGATGGGTATTTATTGTATCTTTTATCATTTATCATGATAAATGTCTTATGATAGAAATTTAGATTTATCGTCACTACATATTCTAAGTAATGCTGTCTAAAACCCTCCAAAACTATCCCTATTGTCAGGATTAATTTTTTTGGAGTTTAAAATCAGCCAAACGTCTACTTTTTTTAATTTCAGATAATGTTCAAACTACATTTCAATTCATTTTAGTGGAAAATTAAGCTACTACAATCAAACAAGTTATTTTTAAGGCTTCTTACACGTTTTTACCATCAGTGACAGTCAGTGTAACAGGAGTTATGCTCCATAGAAGCAGCTTCAGACAGTTATTTATTATTGATTTGTTTATCAAGCAGGTGAGAAATCTGCAGGAGTTTGAATATCTTCGTCTGTGTTCAGGTGGAGGAATGCATCCAGTACTGCCATAAACACATGAGCGCCATCGTTGCCACTCCCTGCAACATGAACTGCATCAACAGCAACTTGGCAACACGGATCGCCGAGCTCTTCAACCACAACGAGGCCGACGACATCCGCGACAAAAAAGATAAATTCAAGAGGTAGGAAGTTTAAAGCAGTCTGCGTGTCAACATGTGGCTAATTTAGAAGCTAACGCTGCTTTCTTCCTCTTCTTCTACGTGAAAGCAAACTGTTTCAGAAGAAAATCGAGCAGCTGTTTGATCCAAACCACCAGAACAAAGATTCACCAGGAAACGCCTCGACTCTCTACAGGTTGGTACAAACTCTTTTCTTCTGCAGTTCTTTTTCTTTGTTGTAGAGATTCTGAAAATGTGCTGCCGTTTTGTTTCGTCTCCATAATGCAGATGCGGTTTGTGCCTCAAGCTGCTGACCAAAGACACGGAGAGGAAGATTTCCTGCGTTCCAGGGAAAATCAACGTTGACGTCCGAGGACAGATCATCTATACACACACAAGGTACATAAATGTAAACAAATAAATAAATGTAACAAAGGCTAGAGATTTTAATTATTAATCACTTATTACTAAAGTAACTTCAGACCGCTGAACTCAGGCTGCACCTAATTCAGGTTCACTTCAATTGTTAAATTATTTACAAACAAACTGTTTTATATATATA